>NW_006239029.1:932266-959570 GCF_000226075.1 Solanum tuberosum | reverse complement strand
AGAAGTTTACAGATTATAAATCTCACGGTCTCAGGATTTTAGACCAATCACAAACCACACAACCAAGCCACACAATCAAGTACATAGAGAACTTCACAGTATCATTCAATGCATATCAATCGCTATTAAGAGTTTATCTATCAAATAGAATAAACCATAACCTACCTCCACCGAAGAACTGATGTCAAGCAAGCTACTTTCCCAATACTTTTCCATTCCTCGATGCCTCCAAACCTTTCCAATCTATCAAGTATACATAATTTGTAAGTTAACGAGTCTATAGACACTCATATATGTCTATCCTTGACCCCAAATACTCACCCAACTCTATAATTAATTTCCTAAAGTTCAATCCTGAGGTTAAGTCTTAATTTCTCCAATTATCATAACTTTAATGGAATTTAAATAATTCGATACACCTAATACTTAACTACCTATCTCAATATATCAAAATATAATTTATAATGTCAGAACAAAATATTAATATATAAAGATGGAAGCCACTGGTCACGAAACCAGTGGCATACGGACTAACAACGACCCAAGCTACACGTGAACCATAACACCTGCATACATGGAATATGCAGAAACTTACCACCTTATTGTATCCTAATTCTCCACTAACATTAACACACGAGATTTCTGTAGTGATCTTTAGGCAATCATTAGGTAGTTATTAATTTCAGAATTTATCCCCATATTTAATTCTTTATTAGGTATATAAGTATATATGTTATGTCCCTCATATTCTCTTATAACGACCAAATATACAATTCATCCATTCCATTTGTTCGATGCCATAGCAGTACAATATTCGTTTCAAATTAGATTGTAATTTACAAAGAAACGTACCAGCAGAAAGACCCACGACTGATTTTGATGTAGCCGCTTTCTCTTCTCAAACCCTTATTCTTTCTACAGAATATTTACTCCATAATTATTATATAAGACAAACTATAAAAGTGTGAAAGTGACCCACTATTAAGTTTAATGTTATTTTCCTTAACCACCAACTAAATAAATTATAAAAACTACCCCATTAAATTCATAAATGTAGTTACGAATAGTCCAAAATACCCATTTAAAATCTATCGAAAAGTCTTTTACGAAATAAAAAGCTCTAGTACTCAAAACGACCAAATGGGTCGTTACAGTATGTTCTATGATGCTTTACCTGAGCTGGATCTTTCGAAAATAACTTTTCTACTTTCATGAAGTAGAAGTAATGTCTGCATATACTCATTCTCCAAACTCCACGTATGAGATTTCGCTGATATTTTGTTTGTTTAACTAGACACAAAGTTTAAGAGAGAATAACATTTATGAGTTGACTTCATGTTTTTGGCAAAGTCTCAAACCCTACCTATTTAATCCCTTTAGACATGGAAATTGGAAATGAATATATATATATATTATTATTATTTTAAAAAATAGATATACCATAATTATAGGTACAGGTTCAATTGAATTTATAATTCTTAATGAAAGCATAAATTTATAGGTAAAAACTTACTAAAATTATAACAAATAATTGTCATAAATCTATAACTTAAAAAATAAAATAAAATTCAATATAATTTTTTTTAAAAGGTTGAACTCATGAAGTTTTCAATATAATTAAAGATAGCCTTTTATAATAAATAATACAACTGTACAAGTATGAGATGGTACGTAATAGAACACGTTATATGACCATATTATAGCTGGTGAAATCATATTATAATATACAAAAATTGTTTACACTAATAGTGTATATATATGTATATTGAAATTAATTAATAGAAAATCCAAACGTTATTTTAGAATTGTAGATAGGTAAAAATAAATAAATTATACATTTCAATTATATGTTTAATCATTTTAACTTTTTTATATTTGATTTTCATTAGCAAAAATCCTGATTCGTCACTCATTTTAGACTATTTAGGAACTCACACATCGTTTTTTTTTTTTTTTGGTAGTTGTGCTTTGCACGTCTGCGCGGCTATGTAGCACTTCCTTTGTTCAAATTAACAGTAAGTTTAGCTCAAAAATTTATCCCAAAATAATTGTTATTTTAGAAAATATAAGATTTCAATTGACAATTATTTTCAATTATATCTTTAACTTAATAAACTACTCTATATTATTATTATTATTATTTTTAATGATAGTTAAAAAAACTATATATTTGGTAGGTGCGTAGCAACAGGGTTGGTAGATTACTTTGATTGTTAAAAAATTTTGTTAGGTGAAAGTTAGATGTAATGGTACATCAGTGATCATCCTTATTTTGTTTTCTCAAATAATAATTAATTTTATTCGTTCCTTTTTACATAATTTAGGTCAACAAATTAAGAGGTTGAAGTTTGATATGTCTAGAACTTATAGGACTAGAAATTAATTTTTAGTATGTTGTGGTTTTTATGTAACATAGGTGAGTCTTAGTAGATACTTGAACAGGTCTATTGAAAATAGTCTCTCTATCTTCATACGGTAGGAGTAAGGTGGCACACACACCACCTCCCCAGAAGTTACTTCTTGTGGGATTACACTGATTGTGTTGTTATAGATGAGTCTCTCTATCTTCACAAGGTATGCACTTCAACTGTTGCTGCGATTCATTTCAAACTGTCGGCTAGTCCCCAGGGCACGGGGATGTCAAAAAAAAAAGTTTCCGAGGGACGATTGGGTCTTTAACCATGCTAATGCAAGCATTAGATCCCCGTGCATAACTAATACCATGGATTTTTCATGTATTAGTAATACACTCCTCGCTACACAATAGAGTGTTTATACATAGCATGAAAAACTGTACCAAACAAAAAACTAATAATACACAAAGGCCAAAGCTAATGCATGCATTATTTTTACTAATACACTATGTTAAACGACACTGGAAAGGTTACCAATCAAGACTACAGACACAGAGTCATATATTGTATTTGCCAGGGGAAATATGAGTGGTGAACTTTCCTTGGAACAATTATGACCGCAATCCAAGCGGTATAATGTAGGCAGCCAATCCAGACACAAGTTCCTTGCTTACAAAAAGATTTATAGAGAGAATCAACTGGAGCTTATTTAGGATTGATTTTTCTTACCTGAGAGTCTTATCGAACTCTGTTATTGTTAACACGAACAAGTAGTAGTGACTGAAAGAGCTGAAACAACATGATGCAATTATAAGCGTCTCATTTAGTTAAGGGATTTAGGGACTAAGCATGTTGAGGAAGTGTGAATTCATCTTAGTCTTAGTATGTCGGGTATACCTCTGGCAAAGCAATTTTTGCCATTTACTGGCTAATTCCACGGCTCGAACCTGTAACCAACTTTATCGTTGATCCAACACTTACTATGGGTCAACTATTTATGCTTCCCCAAGTTTTATCATGATCACCGACCACCAGTAGTCTCATCCAATAAAACCAACCAGAATGTCGATGAACTAAAGCAAATGGAGGAGAAATATTTAACATCCTTCTATCAGAAAATGCAAAAAATCAATATATGATTTTTCATGGAATCCATTATTGTTAGTCCTATGCCACCCTGAAGAATGTACTTACAACATCTATGTTTCATGGCTCACAGCCAATTCAGTTCAAGGAACTTGTCCAGAATCACCAAAAATGTATATAATTTAAGGAAAAATACAGCAATTCCGGAACAGAACAAGGTACAGAAGAAGCACAAAGATGAAACATTTATGAGGATTGAAGGAACCTGAATCCACCTAAAAAAGAGGTCTCTCCAAAAGCCGTCTAAGTTTTGTTACTTTGATTCCTCATTCAGCAGAAAAGAAGTACAGGAGAGAAGTGATGACAGCTCTTCTTCTGTTGCTAATCCAGAACCTTGCCATCGTATTCTACCGAATTTGTCAACCAAGAACATGTACCTGTAAATTTCATACAGAACGGAAAACACTTGTAACTCAATTCTTCTGCTTAGTCAATAAGGAAAACCGAGAAATGTTAGCACTTCATACCCAGTCAGGAGATTCAGTATTTTAAGCTCTTTCCGGAAATAGTAATGGTCTCCAAATGAATAAACAATCTGTCTATGCAAGACATCCTTGCTTTCATGAGGGTTAGATTTCCTCATCATCCGAAGTAGCAGTTTCTTCACAGGACTGAGTGTCAAAAACCATGAATCTATCAAGGAGATCTGCAAACAATTTAAAGATTCATATATTCAAGGTCTACTCTATTATGACAACCAGAAACACAGACATCGCTGCCTTTTACATGCATATATTCCTTTAAAAAAAGGGCATTTACAGAGTTTATTCCAAACCACTTCTTTTTCCGTTCAAGAAGTGTGAAATATCCCCAAGGTTTGTCATAGAGAAATTATAAGCATGCTGTAGAAGAGCTACATCATCAAAGAAACCTCTTTCTTCAGCATAGGACATCTGCCTTATATATCTACTAGAACTTGCTTCTCTAGATTCCAATTATTTTTTATCAGTTCATATAGATAGGAGGTTGTGGAAGACACAAATTAGAGTAGTAGAGTGTGGTTTCATTTATCCTTCCATACTAGTTGCCATAGCGTTACTCCTGTAATTTCTTGTTCCTCTATTTCTGTTACTATTTGTCGCTTCTTGTACTTTGATTACCATATTATTTGTTGTAGTTACTATTCAGAATGCTTTGTCATGTTTTCTATCGTAGTTTGCCGTGGCTTCTTCATTTCCGTCATTTCCTTTCCGGAGTTGCTTTGAACTGTTTTTCCTCAAGCCGAAGGTCTATCAGGCACTCTACCTCCAAGGTAGGGGTAAGGTCTGCATACACCAACCCTCCCTAAACCCCACTCACTTTGTTGGATTACACTGGGTATGTAGTTGTTATATTTGTTGCGACTTTAACAGTTTACTAATTTCCAGAAGAATGCATAGCAGTTAGAAACATGTTTCTTTATGTAATGTCACTACACTTCATGAAAATGTCATAATTCTGAGAATGTCACTATTACACAAAAGAACCATAGCTTTGAGAGTGAAATTAAGAGTCACTTATCCCAATTACTATCAACTCTAAGAACATCCCAAACCCACATAAAGAAAAAGAATTATTTGAAATTCAAATCCTCTGAAGTATTAAATCCTCGTTGAATCCCCAACAATCAAAAAGTAACGTAAGTGAGGAAGGGTATAGTATGAGAGACATTTTAAATAAGAGGAAAGTCCAAAAAGCACAAGAGACTTGAGTCTTCGGGCTATGGTGATCTACAGTTGTATAAAGACCTAAACCAGGTCCGATATGTAAGAGACATGCATGAAGAAGTGACATTCTTTCATCTAAGAATTAGTGCTATGATACCTCATAGAGCTGAACCCTTTTGGAATCTTTGAATGTATCCAGAAATGGCTTACTCCAAGAATCTATCATTGCCTGCCAAAAGTGGTCAAAATTTCAATAATATAACGAGAAAAAAAAGAAGATGTAATGTAATAGTTGTTGTTTATACACCAAGTGTTAAATCAACCTGCATTATATTAAGATAAGCGTGGGACAAGATAGTTTTTAACTATTTTTAACCCACAAATGCTGCATCAGAAACTTCTATTCCTCAAACTCTAAGCATTAATTTCATATTTATGAAACATTAAGGTAAAGCCTACGTGAGATTGTAGTTAAGCTAATGGAGTTGTACAGGGTGTTTGGATTGGCTTATTTTACGTGCTTTTGGCTTTTAAGCTCCTTTTCTAATTTTTGTGGTGTTTGGGAAAGATGAAAGTGCTTTTAAGCACTTACTTTTAGGCCAAAAAAGTCCAAAAATAAGCTAAAAGCTAGAAGTTGGGTATGACCAACTTATGGCTTTTAGCTTATAAGCTATTTTAAAGAAGCAAATCAAACACCCTCGTAGTCTCAACTCTCAACCCTTTTGTTAAATGTGTAGCAACTAAATGAAATCTATCCATTCATTCCTACAAAGACATGCATGAGCCCACATTGCCTTTTTCTTTAGGTGGAAACATTAAAAAATCCTGCCAATAGACACATCTTTGGTAAAACTTTAAAATTTTCAACCTACTTATAGTTATAGGTGCTTATTTCATAATATATCCACTTGAGGTATGAAACTGAAAATTACTGTAGTAGCACTAGTGTTGATAGCATTAATTTTGATCAACTTTAAATCATTTTTACAGTTAATGCAACCGAACAACCAACAACCGTAAGGCAGTCAATGATAACGCCCCATCATTTGATAAACCACTGATAAATATCCTAAGCTCTGAGGAATGTAAAAGTCCTTTGGACTTTCTAGCTGTCCAAGATGACGCCTCTGTTAAGACACCATATTGTTACAAAACTAATTAGGGAGACCAAATGATTTCTTACTGCGCTGATAGAGGTTCTTTCGTAGACAGGCATGCTCAAAAAGTAAAGATAATCAGTAAGTTGGATGATAGGATAATCATAAACACATGCTGAAATGTGGTCACCACAAGGATGGAATTTGATCCTTAGAAGAAACTTGAATGACTGAGAAATTCCCAGAATGATTGACCTTTTCAAGCTCCTGGAGAGTTTCCAAGGAATCCAAACAAGTGAGGATTATTTATGAAGAAACTTGAATGACTGGGAAATTCCCAGAATGATTGAACTCTTCACACTTCTGGAGAGTTTCCAAGGAATCCAAACAGGTGAAGACTATTTATGGTGGCATGGGCACAACAAAGGAAGATACAGGGTGAAGGAAGGATATAAACAAGCAAGTCTGGAGAGTTGAAGTGCCACAAAAAAGTGGCATGCTTCACCTAGCTGCTAGCCAATGAAGCAATTCTGACATTGAACAATGTGGCCAAGAGAGGTATATCCGTATGCAACAAATCCTTAAGTGGTAAGGATATAGAGACAGTAAGACACCTCTTTCTACACTGCGATTTCACTGATCAACTGTGGCAGATTTTCCTTAATCTCAGAGGCATTTCTTGGAGTATGCCTAGTAAGATTGATGAGACTCTTTTCAGTTGAGAGGAGGCTGGAGTTGGGGCTACAAACAGAGAAAGATGGAGGATGATCCCTGCTCGTATATGGTGGACAATATGGAGAGAGAGAAATGATAGATGTTTTGAATATAGGAACAACAACCTGCAGGAAGTCAAGCTTAAATGTATTTTGTTGTTTTGTTTTTGGTGTACAAATGTCTATTCCAATGAGACTAAGTCAATCATAGATGTTTTAGGGTCCATCTGGATCTGTTTTAGCATTGGAAAGACTATACCCTTTTCTTCTTTTTTGTAAATATGATTTTTCAGTACTTAGGACTGAAATACAAATGTTACTAGTGTCAAAAAGGATAATCATAAACACAAAGATCACCTTTACTTCACCGAAACCAGCAATCAACTAGAGTTGATCTAACCTGTGAGCTTGCACGGAAAGAAACACACATCAACGACGCCTTTGATGCTTCTAATTTATTTGCCTCAACGCCATCTCCAGTGGATGTGATGGGAAGCTTAAGGTTTGAACCATCCGAGTGAATCACTTCCAGAGCAGGAAACTTCACCGCCACCATTGCTGGAATGATAATCTTATTTGCAGTTGCAATCTATATTCCGCCAGTTCCATCACGGACACAGCAAAAATGTCAATAAAACTGAAAAAGCAACAGTTAAGGTAGTGATTTTTTGTTATACCTTACCACCATGTTCCTTCAACTCATTTATGTCAGCAAAGTAACCACGGTTCATCTCATCTTTACTGCCCTAAAGCACATAATATACATAAAATAAACTTCAGAGTCCATTTGATGTAAGCTTAACGAGACAATAAATTGGAAAGGAAAAAAGAAGACTTACAGCCGAGCACGCTCTTTCTCAATTGCCTCCTTGTTTCCTAGCTGTAATCAAATGAATCTTCAATACTCAATACAAGACAGATTTCTACTATACTCCTACTGTCTAATAACAGTTGTTCTTTTAACTTTGAAAGAAAGCAATCTCCAATACATCATCCAATGGGAAGAGATGCAAATTTTATGACTTCTCATATAGTTTTTAATATTTGGGAAGTCGAGAAAGGGGACTAATAGACAGCCTTTGAATCCCAATTATACAGGAATGAATCCACAACCAATTAGAAAAATGAATTCCCATCTACCAAAAAGTTGAAAGACAGTCCATAATTTTTCATTTTATAATTTCGATATAATTTTGCTAGGTATTTTAACTTCTACTTGAAAAAGAGAAGTTAAAGTTGAAATGATGCTTCAAGTAGTATTTCTTCAAGTGAACTAATAATTTCACTCAGAAATCTTCCACTTGCGCAGTCTTATTTTTCAATTGAAGTTCATGTCCAAACACAACTTCAATTTCCAAATATTGTAAGCCTATTCTTCAGATTGCTACTGCTTGGCTAAACATTGTATTCATCAAAATAATACAGTACAATACAACATGATACTTTTGCTTTTATAACTGTGATGTCCGAACTGGCTTGCATGCACCTCAACTAATTCTACTGGGCACCTAATAAATCACCTAGTTTCTTTCGCAATTAAACCTGAAACCTCATAGTTCTAAACACAGTATTATCCACAAGGCTACACCCTAAGATGCCAATACAACATGATACATTACAAAACCATACATAACAATCATCAAAACAAGCTGTAACTAAATTTGCAGATTTTTGCATATTACAGAGCAATAGAGAGACTCCGAAAAAAAAGTAACAGAGTTTCATTGAACGAACCTGGTAAATATCGAAAAAGCGATTGGAAGTCCATCGATATGGATTCTGTAAAGCTATTAGAGAAACTAATTTCTCTTCTCGCTGAAATTTTTTCCTTGAATTGAGAATTGCAGGTGTTACAGCTGAGCTAAATCTCTTAAGCTTCAACATTTTCAATGGTGTTTTTGTCTTCTTATGCGATTCTCCAATAGGTTACAGGGATCGGGAAATGGAGAAGACTGAGGAAGTAGACGAGGAAACGGGTCAGTATTGTGGGCTTTCTACCTACACGGGCTAGGCCCATGTTAGAGAACTCAAGAATCCAAATCTTTAGGGATTTTTATACTAATAGGAATATAGGATGATTCAAAATCGAACCAAAATCGATA
Source organism: Solanum tuberosum (assembly GCF_000226075.1). Taxonomy (NCBI): domain Eukaryota; kingdom Viridiplantae; phylum Streptophyta; class Magnoliopsida; order Solanales; family Solanaceae; genus Solanum; species Solanum tuberosum. The sequence goes on along the minus strand of NW_006239029.1, from coordinate 950,512 downwards.
TCTGAAATGAAAAAATGTTATTGGTAATAGATTTTTGATTTAACGATTTTTGATGATGATTTTAGTTTGTTTTGTTATCGGATTATCGATTCTGTAAATATTTGAGATTTTTAGTTTTTCTTAATGAGTTAATCGATAACACGGTAGTAAATTGCTAAGTTATAATTATACCCTTCGATATATGAAGTTCTTCCCTTAGGATTTAGTTTCATATACTTTTACTCCTCACTGTCTCAAACTCTTAGGTATATTCTATAAGTGGCAAGTGTTTGCTTCTAAGCAAGATGCAATCTGCCAACTTATGTGTACATAGTTCATTTGGTTTGTCACTTTGTTGTAAAGTGTTTTTTATTGAAGAATTTTTTTGTCTGTGAAATCATAATAGTTAAAATGAAACCAAATTGATAACGTTTAACAACCGACAAACTGATAAATCAATATCTTAACGGTTCCATAACGATCTAGTATATGTTTACAAATCGATAAATCGTACCGATAAACTTCAAAATTGAATCGAACCATGTGTTGTTTTATACATTAAAAAACTTCGAACTTATCCAATTCAAATTCAAGACAGATTAAGAAAGCTACATCCAACCAGATTAAGCTCATCATCCCAAATTAAAAAAGAAAGAAATTAATAATGAAAGACCAAATCTTTTTTCTCATCATTTATAAAATGACTTTCTTATCAATGGTGTAAACTCCACACTCTCCACCCCATCCGATGTCGTTTTGCTAGGTATTAGTACAATTATTTAAAAGATAATATTTATTTATTTACTTATCAAACATTAAAAAAAATATTAAGAGCTTCACTAGCTTTTTAAAAATAAATATTTTTTAGGAAAATATCTTTTTATAGAAAATAACATCTTCCTTCGTATCAAATACACCCTTAATTTTATTTGTTTTTACTTTGTTGGAGTATTTGAGCAATTGGTAAAGTTATTGTTATATGATCAAGAGATTACAAATTCAAACTTTGAAAATAGCTTGTTTTAGAAATAATGTAAGATAAAATTATGTATAATAAAATTTTATAATCCAATATTTCTTTAATTCCGCACATGGTGAGAGTTTAGGGGTCGTTTTGTGTGAGTGATAAAAATAAATAGTATTGAGGTAAAATTTTGGTGTCTTGTTTGGTTACCATGTCTGGAATAACTTATCCTGCCATTTATACCATAGTAATGAGATAAATTATCCTATATATATTCTAGGAAAATTTATTCCAAGAAAGCTAATCCCAAAATAATCAATTTTGAGATAACTTATTCTCAACCAAACGATAGCGTATGAGAGTACCTTTAGTTGAGTGGTAGATGCGGGCGCGCAATTGACAAACACCATGCTTTCATTGTATTACATCTAATAACGTGTGTGTGCATGTGTGCTTTGAAAGAGGGCCCCTAAAGTATTGTGTCCACTTGAAATACTAATAGCAATGGATAAATTGATATAAAAACTTAAAATTATATGTTTAAGTGATTAGAAACGAAGTTAGAATTTTAAGTCGAAAATTTGAATTTTATAAGAGGAGTAATATATTAGACTCTGTATATATCAATAATTTATACATATTAAATAAATTTTTCAACACATATACATAGTCATAATCAAAATTATTGAATTCTAATAAAAACGTAAGTCAAACCTAAAAAAATATTTACACACGTGGTCAATATTTATATAGGTAAATCTCTTTATATATACATGACAACTATAATCTACTCTCACAAAATAAAATTTAGAGACCCTTTTTGTTTTCTTCACTATCATTATATAAAACTTTTTCCACCGATTTTTTAATGTTCGGCCATTTCTAGCAAAGTCTAAAGGACATATGATAATATATATATTTCTTGATGATAATGAAGTAACTTTAGAGGATAAAAACTTTTCTAGTTTTGCTTCAAACATGTAATAATTAATTGATAGAGAACATGTATATATTTCTTGATGATTATGAAGTATAATTTAGAGAATAACTTTGATACTTTTGCTTCAAACATGTAATTTATATTCTTGTAAATACAATTAATGGACTAATTATTGTTTAATTAGTGCATTTTGCCTTTTTTGAGGGCCTTGAGATCAGCATAATGCTTTGTTATCCATCCTTCAATGATTTTAACTTCTGTGTTCCTTTGCATGGTTAGCCATTCTGGATCAGTTGAGTCTTTAGAAAGAATGTCTAGACAATGGGAACCTACAAAAAAAAAAAAGAGAAGAAGAAGAAGAAATTAGAGTTGACATGTATATTTACAAGAAAAATAAAATATTTGTTATTCACCCGGCATTGGATACTCATTTCGATTAATTTGGATTCACGCTTTGTTTGTGCATTAAAGGGGAAAGCACTTGGGTAAAGCTTACAAAAGTAGCCACTTTTCAGCTCTTGTGACTTAAGGTTAGTTATTGTAATTGAATTTCACCTGTGAAATTTTTGAAACTTTATGACAATAGCTATTTTTTAAAGACATGGCCAAAAAGTAGCTGGTAGGTGTTGTTTCTACGAAGCTCTTGCTCATAGGATTGTTTTTATGAACCTAAAATCTCTTAGTAAGGGTCGGAAGAGTTCTATCCATTTCATCATGACCTTCGATTATTTACACGAGATATTAAGAAAATTATTTATAATTATCTTATCAGTAATTTGATGATGAAGTAAATGTCATTTTCACATTATTGTAAATATTGGCATACCGTTACGTGTGTGGACAGCTTGTACACTATGAGATATATCTTGCAAAACCCTAAAATAGAAAAAAAAAATTAATGTAAGAATAAATAAATAAAACCAAATAGAGAAAAAGAAAAAGAAAAGTATTGTGTGGGGGTGGGGTGTACGTACCCTGCACTACTATAAGGATCTCTTAGCCCATTAGAAAATATAATATTGCTAGCAAACCTTTGAAGAATTAATTTTATGTCCTGCAAAATCCACTCATTTAGTAAGTTCACAAATCTAATATATATATAAGAAAAAGTAATAATATGGAAAAATAAGCATAATGAAAGATTGTTGTAAGAGGTTGATGTTTCGGGTTCGTGTCTTGATGATGAGAAAGAAGTCATCTTCGATAGAGAGTATTCTATTCTTTAAATATTATCCGACTATGTTGTTCGAACTTTTCAAAAATATTTTATACTCACATCTCATATCTTTAAATAATGCACTACACATCCGTCGTCATTATGTAGTAGCCCAAGCAGCATAACTTTCCGACATGAATCAAACATTCCCCAAAACAAGTACTGCGCCTTAAAGATAAGTGGATTTTTTATGAAATTTTTTCGAGGGAGGTTTATGGAATATAATTTCTGACCAACCTACCTCAAAAATTTCCATGGGAAAGTCACTTGTTGATCATAGTAGTGTATAAAAATATAATTATATATATATAATTGACACATGTGCATGCATAATATGTATATGCAGGGGCGGAGCTATAACATGATAAGGGTGTGCACGTGAACACCCTTCGTTGGAAAATCACACTGTTTACGTAAGTCAAAATTTATTAAATATAAATATATAATTCATTTTGCACAACCTTAACATTAATAGAGGCTTTGGCGCAGTGGAAATAGTGTTCAAAAGGAATGCTGAGGTTGTCAGTTTGAATCTGGTTGCTATTATTTTACTTCTTTTGTTTGTCAAAATCACACAATCCTTTGTGGGTCCACCTAATCTCAAGTTACTCTCGCAAATTAAAGTTATAATTTACTTTCTTATTTAGGAATCATTACATATTATTTATTTTATATTTATTTTCTCCATTTCAATTTATATGACATTGATAATTACTATGTTTTATATTATTTTTTATATAATTTTTAAATATATAAATTTTGTTTCAAAACCTATTATTGTTGAATTCACAGTCTAAGTTCAAAAATTTAAATCTCAAAATTTTAAGTGTGCTACATAAATTGAAAAAGGAAAAATAATAAATTTAACTCAAACCTTAGTTTGGATATATATATATATATATATATATAAAATAGTTTAAATGAGTTTCTACTTAAAGAATTAGAAAAGAAGGTTATATGCAATTACATTTCTCCATTTCCTCTAAGTAGGTCATCCGGAGTTTGAAAAAATAATTCATAGGGGTTAATTTTTTCATAGTTTCATAATTGAATTTGGAGATTTGAAACTTTTAATTAGAATTTTCACACATTTTCTATTAGAATAAAAGAAATTTAATATACATACATTGAAATAAAAAAGTAGCATAATCGATAGGTTGAAAAGTAACTTTAAATTTAAGTAAAAGTTAATAATTTTTTTTTGAATATGTGCATGTGTTCAAAAAAATCTCGACCCAGTCATTATAAAACTATTATTTCAGTTGATATAACTTATCATGTATTTTTGAAAGCAAACCAAATTAGATATTTTTTTTCAGACGTTGTGTTTAGTGGAAATTTTTTTATTGACAGTGTTGATAGTAAAGTCCTTAGGTAGAACAAGATGGATATAAATCCATATACCAAAAAAAATTTGTTCGTTGCCTTCAAAAAATTTGCACACCCTTCATAAAAAGTCAAGCTCCGCCACTGTGTATATGCGCTCGCTCACGCACTACATATATTATATGATTGCATGTGCATCATCACGTATATAATTATATATCGGATGGAAAATTAAAAAAAGGTGAGATTACCATTATGATAATTAGTAAATTAAATTTAAGTATGAGAAAGATGTACATACTTGTCCTCCATAATAAGTTGTGATCCAATGTGGACGAGGTGAGACACCATACTTCTTCTTGCAATCTTTTATGAAATTATTCAAATTGAAAGGATCTGAATAGAACATTGTGTCATTTTCCCCACGTCCTACCGGCATCACCATCTCAGTGCATGTCTACAAAATAATAAAATGAGTAAGTTTATTCGTATCTTGATTATTTCATTACATAGTATATACTTATTACCTCTCATATATTAACACGTACGACATCGAATAATTCTGACTATGAAGGCAGATAGAAGAAGACATTTGTTGTATCTGGTGGGATATAAATTCCCGATCTTCAAGGTTTATATCTATTTCATTGATCTCTAGGCTACAAACCCTTAGGTCCATACTATCAAGTGCCTATTATTAGCTCTCACCAAATATTAGATAAAACTATTCATCAAAATTTACACAGATAAAAAAAATCGTCAAATATTTTTATTTCTACTGAAATTTGGATCATGGTATCCAAAGTTTGCCCCAACGACTTAATTGATCACTCTAAGCCACACTTTTAGAAGGCCTTAGGTACTTATAATCAGGTACCTCCTATTGAAGAAGAAGGAGGCTGATGATTGGAACATGTCAAAGGAACAGGTCCAACAAAGCTGACTGACGTGTTGAAGAAGAAGGAAGTTGATGATTGAAACGTGTCGAAACAGGTCCAACGAAGCTGACTGACGTGTTTACAACACTGTTGTAGAGTTAGAGTCACACTATGATTAGACTACTTATATCGATTAGGATTATATTACAACTAGAATTAGATTACTATTAGGATTATAGTACAACTAGGATTAGATTATTTATAATTGCATTATTATTATTATAGTAGTAATATGTATTGTAGTAGGTCTCTAAGTATAGTTAATTTAGGACTCTACAATTATTTTTCTATATAAGGAGTATGTACTTAACAATTTTAATCATCAATACAATTCTAGACGTGAGATTTCTACATGGTATCATAGCTTAAAAACTTTTCCGCTCTCTGAGTATTGATGAAAAAAAATCACACGTTAAATTGCAATGGACCCTTTTGTCGACCTCCTCACTTCACCAACTCATTGCCGCTTGCTCCATTAAACTTAAGTTAGCAAACCACCTCATATGGAGGACACAAATATCCCAATTGATTCAGGTGATGAAACTAACATATCTTATCTATGAACCAAGTAAAAGTAGTTGTTCCACTGGACAGACTTCTAGGGAAGTTGTAGCGGTTGAGAAGGATGCAAAAGATAGTGGCACCATTGATGACTGGAAGGAGAAAGATGTGTTGCTAAGGAGTTGGTTCTCAGGCACCTTGACCGAAGAAAGCATGTACCTAATTGTGAGCTGCTCAACTACCAAGGAGATGTGGGAATGCTTGAAAAAGCTTATATTCAAGCAACAAAAGTAATTAATTTTGCTAGAGGTTTAGGTCTCAAATACAAAACCTTTAGGACTGCCATATTAGTCAAGGCACCATATTCCACCCTTAATCAATTTGTTTATGCTCTCACGAGTTTTGATATAAGGGAAGATGAAGAAGAGGTGTCACAACAAAATCACAACATAGTAATCAAAAAGGCAGGTGAAGAGGAAACAACAACATCAACTCCAGAGAAACATATTTCAAGCCTGCTGGACAGGGAACAAGTTCTCAGAATAGTCAATATGGACCACCAGGTTCTCTGAACAATAAAAGTTTCCAAAGTGAAAATAAGGAGAGGAATACTATTGAGTCATGTCAAATCTGTGGTAGGAACAATCGTACTACTCTTAAGTGTTTTTACGGGTGGAATTACTCGTATCAATCTACAGATGAACTATCACAAGCAACAACTAGACATCACATTCATATCGAAGCATTGACAAAACAAGTTTTTGCTGGGTATTCGAAGCAAGCAAGGAATAACTGTTCCCTCTACTCTCTAGCTTGAGGGGAAGTGTTGAAGAAAGAGGAAGCTGATGATTGGAATAGGTCCAACGAAGCTAACTGACGTGTTGAAGAAGAAGGAAGCTAATGATTGAAACATGTAGAAGGAACAAGTCCAACGAAGCTGACTGACGTGTTTACAACACACATATTTACAACACTGCTGTAGAGTTAGAGTCACACTAGGATTAGACTACTTATGTCGATTAGGATTATATTACGACTAGTATTAGATTGCTATTAGGATTATAGTACAACTAGGATTAGAATATTTATAATTGCATTATTATTATTATAATAGTAATAGGTATTGTAGTAGGATTCTAAGTATAGTTAACTTAGGACTCTACAATTCTCTCCCTATTTAAGGAGTATGTACTTAACAATTTTAATCTATCAATACAATCCTTGATTTCTCTAATCCTAGATGTGAAATTTCTACACTTACTACCTCCCTTCATTAGTGTCGAGCAATTCTGATCCCATCAAGACTTCAGCATATGGAGAAAAAATCGTCTATATTTTTTTGTTTTAATTGTGATTTGAACCCTATATCTCCAAAGTCATGTGTATTATTCATGTTAAATAGACTACTATGTCAAATTCCTAGGTGTTCCTAGTCAGATCACTTATAAAGTAATTTCAATTATATTTAATTAATAACCTGATAAAAATAGTAACTAACCTATTATATCTTGATACAATGCATGTAAACTATATTTTAATATAATCAATATATATAACTTAAATTCTCGATTAAATTAGTGTGTATTAGTATAAAACTTACTTGCCATCTCCATCCCAAATCTGTTTCACTAGGCTTGGGGTTCATGTTGTGACAAGACGAATTTCCTTTATATGCAACAATTCCAGCAAAAATTCTATCAAGCATATGACTTCCTTTTGGTGCACCATCAATTCCACCACAAACTATTGTTACTGGGTAATTTGGTGGGCTGTTATACTGAGCAGCCTCGGAATACATTGAATCCAAATAATCCTTCAACTCAAATGGATCATTCAACTTCCTTAAAAAACAAGAAATCAAGACTAAATAAATATAGAAATAAAAATAAGATTTTTTTAAAAAAAATTACACAAACAGATAAAAGTGATTTGATGATGAATTACTCAAGTGAGATTTGTAACTTTGAATATAAGACATGTAATAGATACAGTAGACCTAATGATGTAAAAATTACTTACATTGATGATGCATGTATATATATAATTTTTGCAAAGAAAGTTCTTATACAAAAGGATAGGTATCGATTAAAAATGTAAAATTTCTAATCATGAAAATAAAACAGATTGCATGCTCTAATAGATAAAGATAACTTAATAGTATAATTTTTTTTCCTGTTTAGAAAAAATATACTGTCATAATATTAATATTGATTACTTGCTACAATAAATACAACTGTTTAATAATGTAAAAAAATATTATCATCAAATCAGCCAAAAGATATTTATACGTAAATAAGTTTTTTTTTTTTACTAGAATAGATAAAAATAGCATAATAATATGAAAATTATGATAATATATATAACTTAAACTCTTACGAACAAGTCTTGAATTTCCGACTGAGATAGGAGAGTCCATTTTTTCTAGAAGCAATCTTGTTAATTATTTCCCATGATTTTCTTATATTATGGTAACAACTCTTACTAGCTTCCTGAAATAATTATAAAATTAATTAACTTGTTAGTTAAAAATATAAAAAATAATAAAGGACTTATTAAAAGTTAAAAAAAATTAAATTAAATAGATTTCTTACTTTAAAATCCCTTGACACAACTGAATAATATCCATTTTGTGGAGTGATATTATCAAAATAAAGAATTGGAGCTGATGAAGCTAAAGCACCAAGAGCTATATGTGGATACTTCATTCTAAACCAAGAAGCAAGCACTGCAAAATAAAATAAAATAAATTAGAGAAAAAGTTTTGATAAAATTAAACTTTAAGGGTGCGTTTGGTACGGAAGAAAAAATATTTTTGAAAAAAATAAGTGGCTTTTCTTACTTATTTTCTTGTATTTCAGTACATAAGTAAAATATATTATTCCTCTATTTCAATTTGTTTGATCTATTTTTCTTTTTAGTATATTTCAAAAAGAATGATCCTTACCTTTTATAACGACTCTTTAATTTCAACGTTTCACATGACATGTTTAAGACTACAAGATTCAAATTTTTTATTTATTTTCTTTATCTCCGTGTCAAATCAAAATAAACCAAACAAATTGAAACAAAAGAAATATCCTAAAAGCAATTGTATATAATATAGATAAATATTATGGAGTGGAGTGAGGGTAAGGTCGTGTGAGGTAGTGGGGTGGAAAAATGAGGTGTGTTGGACGGTAGGAATAACGACAGAATCAATATGGAATATCACTTGTGAAATGTATTTCTCCTACTTCAAAAGTTCTGACCAACACAACATGAAAAACATAAAAATATTTTCTTCATACCGAACACATCCTAAATTACCTTTTTTTTTTAAAAAGAAAATTAAGAAGGGGATATCCTTTTTCCTTACTTCCTCCATAGGATCCTCCAATGACAATAATTGGAGAATTTTTTGCTGAATATTTTTCTTTAATATGTAACAAAAGTTCTGCATAATCAGCTATAGCTTGTGCTGAATTGAAATATCCTCTAGTATCTTCATCATTTACAGCTTCTTCCATCGTCTTAAATGGTGTTGATTCTCCATAATACCTATGCTGAAAAATAGTTTGCCAAAATTTTTAACATAGCATAAAGCTAGCATATATAATGAGAGAAAAGTCAAAGAAGATTCAAAATCTAGGATGTATTCTTAATAAATAATTTTGATCTTGAGGACAAGAAAATACCATCATAGTATTTGGGCTCAATTATGATTTTTTTACTATATTCTATTATAGCTCACTGATCAAGTGCTCTCACACTAATGATGAACGCGGTTAAAACAACTAGTGTAAAATTCTTAGACACTCTCATTTGACTATTATAAATTTTGAAGTTCAAACATGAAATTTAAAAATTTGAGTTTTTGAAGTTGTGTTTTGACATGCATTTTACTTTTTAAAAAATTGAAGTTTTTTCAGATTTTCAAAAACTGATCAAATTAATACATGATCAAGCAGATATTTAAAGATAAAATTTCAAAATCTGCTCTTAAAATTTATGGTCAAATGCAAATTAAGTTTTAGTTAACAGAAAAACATGACAAAACAAAGTAAAATGAGTTGGTAGTTTTAATTGATACATATACTTGATGGAATATAATTAATGAATTTAATTACCTCCATGTAAACAAGAAGAGCCTTAAATTGAGGTGCAAAATCAGTGAGAAATCCAACACCAAGAGGGTCTCCATCAATAGAAGATTCAGCACCAAGATAGGCAAAAATTGGAGAACTTGAATTGGAACCACCCCAATACTTAGAATTAATTATATACCTTTGTTTAAAAGTTGAATAACTTTTTGGTCCATAATTAAAATGATCAAGTGTTTGTTTATAGTAGTAAGTCTCAAATTCTTTTGGAAGATCATCATTTGTTGAAGAAAAAAAGGTATTAGAATGATCTTGAAGTATATTTTGAATAAGTGGTGTTAGTCTTGGGATTTTATGGGGTTTTGAAAAAATTAATGATGTTTTTGTGAAGATCAATAAAAGAAGCCATTGGAATAAGAAAATTTTATTCATCTTCATTGCAAAAAATGAAAAGGACTTTGGTAAAGAAAAAGAATGTTTCTTGGTGATTCTATGTATCTTATTGTGGATGTATTTATAAGTATTGTTGATAAATATATTTATTATCTTAAAAAGTATAAGAATAATATTTGAAATTATTTGTATCTATTATTAAAGATGGTCAAAAGAATTTATTACATATTATTATATTATACTATTTTAGCCTTATTAATATTTTTCTCTGTCCACTTTTATTTGTCATGTTTTGAAAGTCAATTTGACTAATTTTCAAAGTTAAATCATATTATATTAATTTGATAATTTAAACAAAAAAATTAGATATTCAAAAACTATACAAAAAATACTATTAGTTGCAATTTTTTGCATATCAATATGATGGAAAAATACATTATAAAATGTTAGTCAAAGTTTTTATAGTTTGACTCTAAAAAGGAAATTATGACAATTAAAAGTGGACGGAGGTAGTATTATACTTACCATGTGATGCATGCATGATTCAATAATATATCTAACAATTTTTTTTTCTCTTATTCATTGTCCGACATTTGTTCTGAAGCTCGATTCATCTGAATTCGTTGTTCCTATAGCTAAGATTCATTAAAAGAGAATACCTTTCTCTATTATGATTCTGTCATTAAGACCTACTAATCTAGATTCGCGATATCTAAGGTCTATTAAAAGGTTCGAAAAAACTTCATGTTTATCAATTTTTTCCATTTTCTAGGACGGTCTAAATTCAGGGCTTATGATTATGGAGTAAAACTCATAAATAACCATCCTTCAACCCCTATAATTAAAAAATATTCAATGTCATAGGATGAAAAGAGAGTCTTTCGAAAACAACCCCTCTATTCCAGAGATTTTTTTTCCTTTATTTCAGAAATAGATGTAAACACTACTAAAAAACTTCTAAAAAACGACGGACGACGTCGCTCCAAAAAGCGACGCCATTAGCCACACTATCCGTCGCTTTTTTTTTTAAAAAGCGACGAACGACATCGCTTAGTCCGCTTTTTTTGCCAACTATATATATAATTAATAATTAATTATTTAAAGAAGCGACAGACAACATCTCAAAGTCCGTCGCTTTTTGGTCAAAATATTTGGTCAAACATTTAAGAAAAACGACGGACATCGTCTCTTAGTCCATCGCTTTTTTGGTCAAAATATCGGTCAACTATTTTTAAATAAAGTGATGGACAAAGAGACGATGTCCGTCGCTTCTTTTAAAATATCTTTAACCAGATCGGGATTTCCATATTTGTTCTCTCTCTTCACTCTATTCTCTCCCTTCTCTCTACATTCCGTCGCCGCTGCCTCCAGTGGCCGCCGCCAGACGCTACCTCAACTCGTTCCCTCGCTGCCTGCCAGTCGTTGTCGCCGCTGCCTCTCTCCTCTTTGTTAAGGTTAGTTCCTAATTTTAGGTTTTTTACAATTCTTGTGATTATAGTTGATTTTTAGTTAGTATATTATTGTTTTAGTTTGTTGGGTTGTGTTTAATCAATTCTTAATTTGATTTGATTATTGTTACTTAGGTATATAGAATTGAAGATTTTTGAATTTGGGGTTTTTTATAAATTAGGCATATTTTGAATTGGGCATTGTTAGTTAGTGAATGAATTAGGATTTTTGTTAGGGTTTTCAAGATTTTGAATTAGGATTATTATTAGGGTTTTAAATTGAAGATTTTTGAATTTAGGATTTTTTAAAACTTTGATTGATTGTTAGTTAGTAAAGTGTTAATTTGAAGTTAGATTAGTAATTGAAGTGTTTTGAGTATTATATGATGAATGTTTGAATGTTATGAATATATATTGAAGAATGTTTGAATGTGATGAATAGGTTTTTTTTTTTTTTCAATTAGAACTTGACCTATAATTAATTGTTGAATTAGAAGTTTATATATAACTAATTTTATAGATTAGATATGAACTTGAATTTAAAATTTGAACTTGAACTAATTGAACATGGAACATGAATATAACTATTGAATTTAATTAAAACTTGAACTAATTGAACTTAGAACTTGAATATAACTAATTCTTGGTGACCTTAATTGATTAGAACTTAATAATTAAACTTAATTAGAACTTGAACTTAATTTGAAGTTAATTAGTTAGAAACTTTGAACTTAATTTATAATAAATTGAACTTAATTAGAATTAATATAATTAATTATTTGAAATCTTAAACTTTATTAAAATTTATGAATTAATTAAGCTTGCACTTTGTAGATCTTGAAATGTAGTATTTATGAACTAATTAATTAATTTATATATATATATATATATAAAAGTAATAATAAATATAATTATTAAGTAATTATTATAAATTATATTAACAATTAATTAATGTAGTAAAAATTATTATTTAAATTTTATAATATAATTGAATATCTATATTTTTTGTAGGTGGATCATCGTTTGTGGATGTATGATATGCATTATGAAACTGGTGCTGGTTTGAAACCTGAATTTATTGACGGTGTTAGATATTTTATTCAACATACAATGACACTTGACATTTTCAGAATAATGGATTGGTTAGGTGCCCTTGTATTGCATGTAAGTGCTTAAATTTTTTTAAACCAGATACAACTATGGTTCATTTGTACCGTAATGAATTTGAGACTAGATAGTTATATGGATTGATCATGGAGAAGGAGATGGATTGGATGGTATGTTTTATAATTCGATGTCTGTGGATGAATATAATATGCTTGCACCACATGGCAAAATTAGGGTTGAACAGGATAGAGTTGAACATGATAGGGTTCATGAAATGATCAATGATACTTTCGGGGTTCAAGGTGGGATGGAACCCGAACAATATTTTGATGAAACTCCTAATGAAGAAGCAAGACGCTTCTATGACCAATTAGAAGAGTGTAGTAGTCCACTATGTGAAGGGAGTCTGCATTCTGCCTTGTCAGATACGGTTAGATTAATGAATATTAAATCAGATTGGAATGTTCTTAATGTGGCTATGGAATAAATGGTTGATCTTTTGGGTGAACTAGTTAATCCGGAGTTTAACATACCTAAGAACTTCTATTAGGCAAAGCATTTAGTTTCCAAGTTAGGATTGACGTATGATAGAATTCATTGTTGTGTTAATGGTTGCATGTTGTTTACAAAACTGATAGTGAATTAGAAAATTGTAAGTTTTGTGGACATGCTTGTTATAAGAGAACTCCGGCTGAAAAGATGGTCCTAGTTAAGGCGATGCATTATCTACCTTTCATTCCTAGGTTAAAGAGATTGTATGCATCGATGAGGTCTGCCCCACATATGAGATGACATCGTGAATATAAAAGACCGTCGGGTGTGAAGCATTTTGATAATGTATATCCTGATTTTGCAAATGGGGTAATGAAGTCATCTATACAGAATTTTCCAAATGGCTGAGGAACTATGTAAATGTGCAATCACTAAGTATTTAATAATATATTCATGTTATACTAAATTATATTACTTGAACTAACAATCACGTATGTTTACGATGAATACTCAAGCGTCCAAGTGCAATTAGTGAAAGAAGTAGCACTTGGACCTGAATCTCAAGTACTGACAATGAATAAGTATTGTGTCAATGGTTTAATTTCAAACTGAAGAAGTTTCTAGGAACAAGAAAACAAATAATAGTGGTGTCTACATACAAGGTGATGTTGATGGTATTGGCCAAACTATTGAATATTGTGATGTCATTCATGAGATTATTGAAGTGTGGTATTCAGATTGGCCTAAGAAAAAGATTGTATTGTTTCAGTGTGAGTGGTTTGACCCATCACATAGAGGCACAAAAGTGGACCATCAACATAATATAATTGAAGTTAAGCACACCAGGAAATACATAAGTTATGATCCTTTTATTATTGCACAAAATGCTAAACAAGTGTATTACGCTCCATATCCATTGCGTAGAGACAAAGCTGATTGGTGGGTTGTTATAAAAAGTAAGCATGTGGGAAGAATTGAAATTGACAAAGTCTTAGATGTGGCGTATCAAAATGATGTTGAATTGGAAACCACACTACAACATCATCAGCACATATTAGAAGAAGTATCTGATGATGAGATAATGAATGTTGAGGAAGATATATCTGAGAATGAGGAAAATAAATTATTTGATGACGAAGAATGGGACGATAATGAAAATGAAACAACTGAGGAGGAGGAAGAATGGAACGATAATGAAAATGAAACAACTGAGGAGGAGAAAAAATGGGATAATAATGGAATTGAAACAAGCGAGGAGGAATAGTGTAGAATGTATATATAATATATGTAAGTTAGTGTATTTTGTCTAATTTTATTTAATTTATGATATATATATATATATATATATATTATACATGTAAATTTGCATACAGATGTCATCAAACGGTGACGGTGATAGACATCGCGAGCATCTTGGAGTTAGCCAGACTAAACAGGCAAAAAAGAAGAAGTCTAGGAGACCCATAGATCTTGAAGATATTTTAGGATCTATTTCTTCTGCGCCAGAGCGCATCAGCCATGATACTCATTTATTTGTTGTTTCGTTTGGTACAACGAATCCTCGACAATATTATCCTAATTACCGTCGATCAGTCGATGCTTCCTCTACTTTATAGGAATTGCCTCCACGACGCTACGAGGACCTACCTTTACAGGCTATTCGTCGACTACGACCCTTATCGGCAGGTACTTCATCTCCTCAGTTATCTGGCATGAGAATTGGAGATTCTAGTAGCGAGCAATCAGATGCTATGGCCGGTATGCCTTCATGGACTCAGCGTTTTGTGCATCCTGATGTATCACCTTCATCTACAGCTAGACCTAGTGCTACAGATGATGAGATGCCTGCTCTAGCTCCTGGCCAGAAAAACAGACTTGGTAGAGTCATGATTGAGCCAGATGGATCATCGTAAGTTTGTTTTGTTATCTATTTGTTAGTTTATTTTATTTATTTCTTATACTTTAATATATTATTCATGAACTAACATATTTATTATGTGTTTTGCAGGTGACATCCTGCAAAGGATGCTGCCTAGACTTTAAAAGAATGTGTTAGAAGACTTTATACACAGGCTTATCACTCTTGGAGCGAAATTCCAAACAGTATATGCCACCCGATGTTTAATGAATTTAAGGTATATATTTTTTAGTTTAGTTTAGTATACTTTTTTTTCTTACTATCGATCTAATTAACGCTATTCAATTTTTTTTCAGACTATGTGTACTTGGGAGCCGCGAGGTACAATTGGTCATTACGATCACATTTGAGAGGAGGGCATCCGCCAGACTGTCTAGCTAGCTAAAGAAAGTTTAGGATACTGATGAACATCCGGATTGGATGTTGCCTCATGTTTTTTATGAATTGCGTTTATATTGGAACACAGATAAGTTTAAGGCAATGTCAGAACAAGCCAAAAGGCTAGAGGTAGTCTTAAGGGTGGCTCATTGCACACCGGAGGTGCAAAGACCGTTGAAACAATTGCAAGAGAGATGGTAAGTTCTAATTCAAACTTTTAAATAAATAATTAGTTGATTCATATATATCGTTATAAATTTCAGTTTCTATTTATAGGAAAAAGAATTGGGGTGCACTCCCCTTGGATCGGAGGTTTTCAAGAAGACTCATGTCAGGAAGAAAAAAAATGAGTCAAATCCGGATGTGTGAGTGGAGGAAAGGACCGAACGAACTTTTGTAAGTTATGTAATATGAATAATATATATTAATAGTGAATATATTTATGATATGTATATATATTGATGTCAATTTTTATCTTTAATATGCAGAACGAGTTTCATCATTACGTCGCTGAGAATCTAGATAGTTCGGTCGAAATGACACCTGAACTGTCCACCCAACTTTGGAAAGAAAAAGTGGTAGGGGGACACACAAGGGTAGAGGCTATGGTCTAGGCTCTAGAAACAATGTAAGACGACTCCATTCAGGCTTAGAAGGTATTGGATCGTCACGTCAAGCCAAGACACTTGACGGTGTTCAGATAGCTGCTATGTCGGCTCAAATAGCACAACTTACATCGGCACTGACAGAGTCACATCGGCACTGACAGAGTCGAAGCGGAGAAGAGTAGCTGAACAACAAAGCATGAGTGAGACCGTTCAGCAAATTAAAGAACAAGTGATGAACCTCACTCGTCGACCTACTACTTCGGCTCCCGAGGACACCGACGACGACAGTGATAAGGATTATTATGTAGATCCCACTCCCTAGTTTAGGTCTCTTTTAATTTATGAACTTTTTGAAACTTTGAAACGAATTTTGAAAGACTAAAGTCTTTAAATTGTGATTTAGATACTTTTGAATGTTAATTTAAGTTTGTTGTTTTATGTTTTGTGTAGCTTGTGTATAATGTTGTGTTTTTGATTGGGCTAAATTGAATTGAATTGCATTTGCAGGTGGATAGCAGAAAAATTGCAGAAAAAATGACGGACAACGTGGTTTAGTTCGTCGCTTTTCTGGGTTTTATTTTTTTTTAAAACCCAGAAAAGCGACGGACAGTGTCCTTTAGTCCGTCGCTTTTCTGGATTTTTCAAATAAATAATTTCCAGAAAAGCGACGGATAGGGTCCTATAGTCTGTCGCTTTTCTGGGATTTTCAAAAATAAATTTTTTAGAAAACGACGGACTGCGTCGCTTTTTGGAAATTAAAAAAAAATGAAAATTAAATAAAAGCGACGGGTCGCTTTTGTTAAAAATAATTTCTAAAAATAAAAAATAGAAAAATGACACAGTTCGTCGCTTTTTAGCGACGCTGTCCATTGCTTTTTGAAAAGCGTCGAGCCAAAAAGCGACGGAAGTGACTGCGTCGCTTTTCCGACGATTTTGACCAAAAAAATGATGTAGTCCGTCGATTTTGGCCGTCATTTTTTGGCAGTTTTTTAGTAGTGAAATTCTATGTATATTTAATCCTCTTTAAATCTGATTTATGGAATCACACGAATTATATATGTATTCATTATCATAGAATTGGACTCTAATGGGGAAAAATTAAATATTTTTGGTCTCTAAAAAACTTGGTCAAAGATGTTATACTTATGGTTAAGTGCATTTATTCTAAAAATAAAAAAGATATCTTTTTTTTTCAAAAAAAGATGACTTTAAATCATGAATCACATTGAGCCTTTTATGACCACTATTCCAGTTTCATTGAGTAAAGCTAAGAGTCTTTTATGAAACTTTATCATTACTATAAATAACTGACTGGTTGTTACAATAATTTGGCTTTTATTAGACACAATTAGTATACCACTGCAATTTGGAGGAGAAACAAAGATTTTAGAGAAAAGAATAACAAACTTTTTTTAAAAAAAAAATTACAAAATTCTTCATCCATACGAAAAATAAATTGATCTTGAAATAATAACGACTAATTACTCTTGCTATAAAATAAATTTGTATCTTATCTTTATTACATATTCTTCTAGGAACAATTTCAAAAGAATCGAACTGACCAATAAAACTATTAATTTTAAAGCCCAAAATAAATAAGTTTATTTTTTCTTCAACCTTCTACGTGAATACTTGATCAATTAATATAAGACAGAGTGAGTATATACTCAACCACTTGCAATTTCATCATGATTAGGGAATGTATGTGTCACGACCCGAGCCTACACCCTGGACGTGAGCGGCACTCGAGAACCATTGCTGGTCTCCAAGTGAACCCTCATCCTGGCTGACTACAAGCGGAAAACTTATTTAAGCATACAAAGCTTAAAAAGTTAATAAAATTCATGAAACTGAAATACAAAGTTTTGACTCAAATGAAAAACTCTGAATAAAATAATATATTCAACTCGCCATAAAATAGGCAACTTAAGTCTTTAAAACATTTAATAAAATAAATGA
>NW_006239029.1:916329-930122 GCF_000226075.1 Solanum tuberosum | reverse complement strand
TGGTGGGGTTGGAAAGTAGATTCAATTACCTTTAATTGGATAGGTTATGGCTCACGTAACTCTTAATATTCTAAGAGATATGGTCGTTTAAAGTTGACCTAAGCAGAATCTTACTTCAAAACTTAATGAAACTTCAAGAACACTTATCAAGAACTCATCAAGAACTCTAATCTTTAAATTTCAAGAACGAAATTACGCTGAATAAATCATGATTGGCATGTGGGTGAAAGAACCCAACACTATGGAAGCTTACATACCTCTTAGGGATCAAACCCATGGCGACAATCCGCAATAACTCTCAAGAACGTCGACGAACGCCTTCATCATTTCCTCTTTTCTCCTCTTCTCTCTTCTTTTCGGTTCTTCAACTCTCAACTAAAACCCTAGGCGTAAACTAGGATTATAAAACTGAACCTAATCAAATTAGACCCTTAAAATATTACTAAAAACCAATTAAATCTGATTGGGTAAGGAAAAGACCAAAATACCCCTCTCTATTTTCGGCTAATTTTCCTTAACTGGGAAGCCTAACTTCAAAAGGCCATATCTCACTCATCCGACCTCTAAACTTAGCAAACTCGGCGGCGTTGGAAAGATAATTCACAGTTCTTTCCTACGGTATCTGGTAGCACACCTAACTCATCCTGAGCTAGGAGTTATGGTCATTTGAAGTCGACCCAAAACTCATACTTAAGCATAACTTGCAAAATTTTAGATTTTGCTATTTCCAATTTAATTCTTTTTGAAACTCAAGGTGTTACATCTAGTGACCTTAACACTTAAGAAATTTTTTATGTCTTGGCAAAATCTCATGCACTACGATGAACGGTTCGAGTCTTAGTTAGAAAAAATTTCTGGGGTGTTGCAGTATGTCTGCCACTTTAAAGATTAAAGGTTGTGTATCCATTAAATAATATTATGGAGGACTAAGAGCAAAGGTCAACTATATATTATCTCTTGATAATGAGTGCTTTTTTGGGGGATAATATAATGATTGGGTTAATGCTAGTTAATTTGTCAGTGTGAATATAGATTAAGATATCATTACTAAATAATTAGGATCGTTTATTTTCTCAAAATTTAAATTTATAAAATTTATCTTTATTGAAAATAAGTAATACAAATGATTGACAATAGTGATAATGGCTAATAATAGTAATCGTGGACTAATTATTGTTTAATTAGTGCATTTTGCCTTTTTTGAGGGCCTTGAGATCAGCATAATACTTTGTTATCCATCCTTCAATTATTTTAACTTCTGTGTTCCTTTGCATGGTTAGCCATTCTGGATCAGATGAGTCTTTAGAAAGAATGTCTAGACAATGGGAACCTACCAAAAAAAAAAGAAAAAAAAAAGAGAAGAAATTAGAGTTGACATGTATATTTACTAGAAAAAAAGTTTTTATTTGTTATTCACCCGGCATTCGATATTCATTTCGATTAATCTGGATTCATGCGTTTGCACATTAAAGGGGAAAGCGCTTGCGTAAAGCTTACAAAAGTAGCCACTTTTCAGCTCTTGTGACTTAACGTTAGTTATTGTAATTGAATTTCACCTGTGAAATTTTTGAAACTTTATGACAATAGCTAATTTTCAAAGACACGGCCAAAAAGTAGCCAGTAGGTGTTGTTTCTACGAAGCTCTTGCTCTTTGGATTATTTTTATGAACCTCTAAAATCTCTTATTAAGGGTCGGAAGGGTTCTATCAATTTCATCATGACCTTCGATTATTTACACGAGATATTAAAAAAAAAAAAATTAATTATCTTATATATAAGTAATCTGATGATGAAGTAAATGTCGTTTTCACATAATTGTAAATATTGGCATACCGTTACGTGTGTGGACAGCTTGTAGACTATGAGATATGTCTTGCAAAACCCTAAAATAGAAAAAAAAAAATTGATGTAAGAATAAATAAATAAAACCAAATAGAAAAAAGGAAAAAGAAAATTGTGTGGGGGTGGGGTCATGTACATACCCTGCACTACTATAAGGATCTCTTAGCCCATTAGAGAAAATAATATTGCTAGCAAACCTTTGAAGAATTAATTTTATGTCCTGCAAAATTCACTCATTTAGTAAGTTCACAAATCTAATATAGCATAAGAAAAAGTAATATGACAAAATAAGCATAATGAAAGATTGTTGTAAGAGGTTGAGGTTTCGGGTTCGTGTCTCGATAAGAAAGAAGTCAGCTTCGATAGAAAGTATTTTATTCTTAAAGTAGAATTGTTCGATTATGTCGTTCAAACTTTTCAAAAATATTGTTAGATGACTCACATCTCAGATTCTTAAATAATGCACTACACATCCATCGTCATTACGTAATCGTATAGTTTTTCGACATGAATTCGAATTAATTAAATATTCCCCAAAACAAGTACCGCGCCTTAAACATAAGTGACTTTTTATAAAAATCTTTATATATATATATAACTGACACACGTGCATGCACAATATGTATATGCGCTCGCTCACTCTCACATGCACTACATATGTTATACGATTGCATGTGTATCATCACGTATATAATTATATATCGGATGGAAAATAAAATAAAAATGAGATTATCATTATGATAATTAATAAATTAAATTTAGTATGAGAAAGAAGTATGTACTTTTCCTCCATAATAAGTTGTGATCCAATGTGGACGAGGTGAGACACCATACTTCTTCTTGCAATCTGTTATGAAATTATTCAAATTGAAAGGAGCTGAAAAGAACATTGTGTCATTTTCCCCACGCCCTATAGGCATCACCATCTCACTGCATGTCTACAAAATAATAAAATGAGTAAATTTGTTTGTATCTTGATTATTTCATTACATATAGTATATACTTATTACCTCTTATATATTAACACGTACGATAACGAATAATTCTGACTATTATTAAGACAGATAAAAGAAGACATTTGTTGTATTTGGTGGGATATAAATTCCTGATCTTCAAGGTTTACATCCATTTCATTGATCTCCAGACTACAGACTCTTAGGTCCATACTATCAACTGCCTATTATTAGCTCCCACCAAATATTAGATAATACTATTCATCAAAATTTACACAAATAAAAAAAATCGTCAAATATTTTTATTTCTACTTAAATTTGGACAATGTTATCCAAAGTTTTCCCCATCGACTTAATTGATCACTCTAAGCCACACTCTTATAAGACCTTAGGTACTCATAATCAGGTACATACTACCTCCCATCATCGGTGTCGAGCAATTCCGACCCCATCAAGACTTTAGCATATGGAGAAAAAACCACCTACTATATTTTTTTGTTTTAGCTGTGATTTGAACCCTATATCTCCAAAGTCATGAGTATTCATGTTAAATTGACCACTATGTCAAATTCTCATGTGTTCACGATCCCTTATAAAGTAATTACAAATATATTTAATTAATAATTTGATAAAAATAGTAACTTTACCTATTATATCCCAATACAGTGTATGTAAACTATATTTTAATACAATCAGTATACATAACTTAAATTCTCGATTAAATTAGTGTTTATTAATATAAAACTTACTTGCCATCTCCATCCCAAACCTGTTTCACTAGGCTTGGGGTTCATGTTGTAACAAGATGAAGTTCCACTATATGCAACAATTCCAGCAAAAATTCTATCAAGAATATGACTTCCTTTTGGTGCACCATCAATTCCACCACAAACTATTGTTACTGGGTAACTTGGTGGGCTGTTATACTGAGCAGCCACTGAATACATTGAATCCAAATAATCCTTCAACTCAAATGGATCATTCAACTTCCTATAAAAACAAGAAATCAAGACTAGATAAATATAGAAATAAAAATAAGATTTAAAAAAAAAATTACACTAAAACAGATAAAAGTGATTTGATGATGAATTACTCAAGTGAGATTTGTAACTTTGAGTATAAGACATGTGTATATGCTATCATAGATACAATTGACCTAATGTAAAAATTACTTACATTGACGATGCATGCATATATATAATTTTTTGCAAAGAAAGTTCTTATACTATTCGTTCATTTAAAGGATAGGTATCGATTAAAACTATAAAATTTCTAATCATGAAAATAAAACAAATTGCATGCTACAATAGATAAAGATAATTTGATAGTATAATTTTTTTCGTCTAGAAAAAAATATACAATCATAATATTAATACTGATTACTTTACACCGAGTACATATGTCATTAAATTAGCCAAAAGATATTTATATGTAAATAAAAAATATATATTTACTAAGATAAATAAAAATAACATAATAATATAAATTTTTTGATAATATATATAACTTAAACTCTTACGAACACGTCTTGAATTTTCGACTGAGATAGGAGAGTCCACTTTTTCTAGAAGCAATCTTGTCAATTATTGCCCATGAGTTTCTTATAGTATGGTAACAACTCTTACTAGCTTCCTGAAATAATTATAAAATTAATTAACCTGTTAGTTAAAAATAAAAATAAATAAATAAAGGACTTATTAAAAGTTTAAAAAATTAAATTAAATAGATTTCTTACTTTAAAATCCCTTGACACAACTGAATAATATCCATTTTGTGGAGTGATATTATCAAAATAAAGAATTGGAGCTGATGAAGCTAAAGCACCAAGAGCTATATGTGGATACTTCATTCTAAACCAAGAAGCAAGCACTACAAAATAAAATAAAATAAAATAAATTAGAGAAAAAGTTTTGATAAAATTCAACTTTAAGGGTGTGTTTGGTATGAAAGAAAAAATATTTTTTTTCTCTAAAAAATATATTTATTTATTTATTTTAAAAAAATAGATTTTCTTATTTATTTTCTTGTATTTCAGTACATAAGTAAAATATAATATTCCTCCCGTTCAATTTGTTTGATCTATTATTCTTTTTAGTACATTTAAAAAAGAACTATAATCCTTACCTTTTATTAACGACTCTTTAATTTCAACGTTCCACGTGACATATTTAAAATTATAAGATTCAAAAAATTCTTTATTTTCTTAAACTCCGTATCAAATCAAAATAAACCATACAAATTGAAACGAAGAGAATATCCTAAAAGTATTTGTATATAATATAGACAAATATTATGGTGTGGAGTGAGGGTAAGGTTGTGTGCGGTAGTCAAGAGCGGACCCACGTTGAGGGTATCGGGTGCTCGAGCACCCATTGACTCCGACGGAAATTTGTATATGTTCATTGAAAATATTGAAAAGTTGATATAATTAATTCTTGAGCACCCATTAACCAATGGGCGCGCTTTGGTTCTCAGATGCAAGGTAAGGCTTGCGCTAACGACCTAAGTGTGAGGGTTAGAGTCCCAGTGAAGGTTTTTTTTTTTTTTTTTTTACATTTTTACTCTTCTATAAATCTTTTCACTGCTATATGTTTACTTTTTTTTTCTTCTACGCTAATTGCTAAAGTTAGTGAACACCCATAACCTTCAAATCCTTGATTCTCCATTGGTGATAGTGGGGTAGAAAAATGAGGTGTGTTGGAGGTAGGAATGACGACAGAATCAATATGGACTATCACTTGTGAAATTTATTTATCCTACTTAAAAAGTTCTGACCAACACAACAAGAAAAATTTTAAAAGTATTTTCTGAAAAATATTTTTTCCATACCGAACACATCCTAAATTACCTTTTTTTTTTAAAAAGAAAATTAAGAAGGGGATATCCTTTTTCCTTACTTCCTCCATAGGATCCTCCAATGACAATAATTGGAGAATTTTTTGCTGAATATTTTTCTTTAATATGTAACAAAAGTTCTGCATAATCAGCTATAGCTTGTGCTGAATTGAAATATCCTCTAGTATCTTCATCTTTTACAGCTTCTTCCATTGTCTTAAATGGTGTTGATTCTCCATAATACCTATGCTGGAAAATAGTTTGCCAAAAATTTTAACATAACATATAGCTAACATAGCATATATAATGACAGAAGTTAAAGAAGATTCAAAATCTACGATATATTCTTAATAAATAAATGATCTTGAGGACAAGAAAATACCATCATAGTATTTGGACTCAATTATGAATTTTTGACTATATTCTATTATAGCTCACTGATCGAGTGCTCTTACACTAATGATGAACATATATTTTGAAGTTGAAACATGAAACATAAAAAACTGAGTTTTTTAAGTTGTGTTTTTGGAATTTGAAATTGTGTTTCGACATTATTTTACTTTAAAAAAATTGAAGTTTTTTCAGATTTTCAAAAACTGGTCAAATTACATGATCAAACAAATATTTAAAGATAAATTTTCAAAATCTACTCTTAAAATTTATGGCCAAACGCAAATTAAGTTTTAGTTAACAAAAAAACATGACAAAACAAAGTAAAATGAGTTGGTAGTTTTAATTGATACATATACTTGATGGAATATAATTAATGAATTTAATTACCTCCATGTAAACAAGAAGAGCCTTAAATTGAGGTGCAAAATCAGTGAGAAATCCAACACCAAGAGGGTCTCCATCAATAGAAGATTCAGCACCAAGATAGGCAAAAATTGGAGAACTTGAATTGGAACCACCCCAATACTTAGAATTAATTATATACCTTTGTTTAAAAGTTGAATAACTTTTTGGTCCATAATTAAAATGATCAAGTGTTTGTTTATAGTAGTAAGTCTCAAATTCTTTTGGAAGATCATCATTTGTTGAAGAAGAAAAGGTATTAGAATGATCTTGAAGTATATTTTGAATAAGTGGTGTTAGTCTTGGGATTTTATGAGGTTTTGAAAAAATTAATGATGTTTTTGTGAAGATCAATAAAAGAAGCCATTGAAATAAGAAAAGGTTATTCATCTTCATTGCAAAAAATAAAAAGGACTTTGGTAAAGAAAAATAATGGTTCTTGGTGATTCTATGTATCTTATTGTGGATGTATTTATAAGTATTGTTGATAGTAAAATATAAAGTATAAGAATAATATTTGAAATTATTTATATCTATTACTTCCTTGGTTTAAAAAAGAATGACCTCCTTTCCTTTTTAGTTAATTTAAAAAAGAATGACCTCTTTCTTTTTTTGGTAACATTTTAATTTCAGCTTTCCACGTGACATGTTTAAGGCCACAAGATTAAAGGGCAATTTTGTACATTTGACATAACTTTAATTTAGGACCACAAGATTCAAAAGTCTTCTTTATTTTCTTAAACTCCGTGTCAAAGTCAAACTAGACCATTCTTTTTGAAACGGAAAGAGTATTAAAGATGGTCAAAAATAATTTATTACAAATTATTATCTTATACTATTTTAGACTTATTAATACTTCTTTTATCCACTTTTATTTGTCATGTTGTGTTTTTAGTTGTCCATTATTGATTTGACACAACCCTTAAGAAACTATAAATAGAAGGGTAATTTTACTATATCACCCTTTGAATATAATAAATTTAATGTCTTGAAAAATGTAATAAGGAAATGGCTATAATTAATGATAGGAGTAAATTAGGAACTAAATGTAAAATTATCCATTTATTTCATAAAGTGGACAAGTATTGTTGGATATCTCAAAATAGTATAGTGGACAATTATTGTTGGACGGAGGGAGTAATTATTTATTAGTTTTCCTAGATTGGTTACTCTATCAAGGGTATAATAGGAAGAATATAGTAACTTATGTATTGATTTTATGAAATAACAAGTATTATGGTTCAACTATTTATAGAAAGGGATGACAAATAAAAACAAAACGGAGGAAATTATATCTTATTGTTGATATATTTATAAGTGTTTCACTTTATACCATGTGATGCATGATTCAATAATTTATCTAACAAATTTCTTTCATTGTTTTTCTCTTAATCATTATTCGGTATTTGTTCGAAAGCTTGATTCATCTGAATTCGTTGTTTCTGTAGCTAAGATCCATTAAAAGAGAATACCTTTCTCTATTAGGATTCTGTCATAATTAAGACCTACTAATCTAGATTCACGATATTTGAGGTCCATTAAGAGGTTCGGAAAAACTCTTTATCTATCAAAATTTTGCCTCTAGACAGGTCTAAATTCGGGACATATAATTATGGATTAAACTCATAAATAACCATTCATCAACCCATATAATTAAAAAATATTCAATATCATAGAATGAAAAGAGAGTCTTTTGGAAACATCCCCTTTATTTTGGGGATTTTTTTTCCTTTATTCCAAAAATAAATGTAAACTCTACGTATATTTTATCCTATCTTATTTATGGAAAATATGTATCCATTATCATAGAATTGGACTCTAATGTGGAAAAATTAAATATTTTTGGTCTCTGAAAAACTTGGTCAAAGATGTTATACTTATGGTTAAGTGCATTTTTTCTAAAAATAAAAAAGATTCCTTTTTTTTTTTGCAAAAAAAAGATGACTTTAAATCATGAATCACATATTGTGCCCTTTTATGACCACTCTTCCAGTTTCATTGAGTAAAGCTAAGAGACTTTTTATGAAATTTTATCATTACTATATATAACTGACTGGTTGTTATAATAATTTGGCTTTATTAGACACAATTAGTATGCCACTGCAATTTGGAGGAGAAACAAAAGATTTTAGACAAAAGAATAATAAACTTTTTTTTAAAAAAAAATAGAAAATTCTTCATCCATACGTAAAAATATATCGATCTTGAAATAATAACGACTAATTATTAATTTTAAAACCCAAAATAAATAAGTTTACTTTTTCTTCAACCTTCCACGTGAATAATAACGACTAATTATTAATTTTAAAACCCAAAATAAATAAGTTTACTTTTTCTTCAACCTTCCACGTGAATAATAACGACTAATTATTAATTTTAAAACCCAAAATAAATAAGTTTACTTTTTCTTCAACCTTCCACGTGAATATATACTTGATCAATTAATATAGAACAGAGTGAGTATATACTCAACCACTTGCAATTTTATCATGATTAGGGAATGTATGTCTCCCACTTTACAAATTAAAGGTTGTGTATCCATTAAATATTATGGAGGACTAAGAGCAAAGCTCAACTATATATTATCTCTTGATAATGAGTGCTTTTTGGGGGGGTAATATAATGAGTGGGTTAATGCTAGTTAATTTGTCAGTGTGAATATATATTAAGATATCATTACTAAATAGGGTAATGCTAAATGGCAAGAAAATTTGGTCAGAATTTGGCCAGAAATTTAAAAAATCTATAATATCCTTTTTATTTTAAAATAAATTGATCTTTTTTCCATTTTTTAATTAAAAGGTATTAAAGTTAAAAGGGTAAAAATGTTCAAAAAGGTAAAATAACATAGTGTAAAATATGTTATTTTACCATTCTGACCAAATTTTCTGGCCAAAAGGATTTTTCCTACTAAAATAATTAGGATCGTTTATTTTCTCAAAATTTAAATATATAAAATCTATCTTTATTGAAAATAAGTAATACAAATTTTAATAAATATTAATTAATCTAATACTATAGTATTTTTGTATGTATTCTTGAAGGCACACCTCTTATTCAAGAGAATTCAGTAAAACATCTTTAATTTGATAAAATTATTCACGTTGCATTGAGTATTTGAGTTAATAAACCGTATGCTCTATAGCGAAACATTAAGTAAATAGATTTTTTTTTTATAAATGATCGACAATAGTGATAATGGCTAATAATAGTAAAATCGTTGATTTTGACTGACGATAATAATTAATGATGATGATAATTGACTAATAATATTGGATATGTGTGATAAATAAAGATAAAAGTCTATTTAACCAGTTACAAATTTGGTTTGTATCCCAAAAAAATTCTAATCTCCCATTGCTATAGCCATAAGCTATAGTAGCTCCAGCTTGCAATCACAAGGGCCCGTACTGTGAGGCTAGAGTGGGTTTAGCGGTCAACGTCCATTCAAATTATGTTTGAAAGTTTTTTGCTTTTGCTAGATCTAGAGAGATATTACAAGTCCTCTGTCTCAAATTTCATCATTGCAACCATTTGATTCATCGATACTATAAAAAAAAGTATCATATTGCTTACATTACTGTTATTGATGGTTTGATTATCTTGAACCACAAAGACCCTACTCAACTCGATAATTCTAATTAAATCAGCCGCATTTACCACTGCTAACTCATAAACCTTATGAAGTCAAGTTGACTGATGATGGTGATCATTTTATGGTGATAAAATACAAAAAAGTTTCAATTAATGAAACATACATTTCAATCTTTATCAAGGCACTCTTTCAAAATTCCAATTGAGATAATATAGTTTTTTTTTTTATTTCTTATTCAGTATTTGATATTTATATTAAAGTTTGATTAATATAAATTCTAATCGTATAACGCCTTGTTTGGAGAAAATGTTCACAACTAAAAAAAATTCACATTCAAAGTTTAATTTTGATACACATCTAATTAAAAAAATATATTATTATATACTGCATCACATCATTTGATGATAATTAAGATAATATCATGAACCTTTGGACCAAAACAAAGCACGTTTTATTGAAAATAACAAAAGTTGAAATTGATGGTCTAACGTGCGCACTATACACATTAATAAGTACCAAACATAGAGGGCCCTTACTCACACATCATAATTCTAATTCTAACAAAAAAAGACATTTTATTCATGGAAGTCACTGTTGCTTTAGAAGTAAATATTGACAGATTCAAAATTTAAAGTTTAAACAATAAATAAATACTAGTAGTACGTTTTGTCGAATTCAGGATTTCTATATTACATGCATTCGCCCTCTGATATAAGAGGCAGGCGAATACAGATTTTAAAGTTTTTTCGTTTTTACAATGAAGTCAAGATAATATATGTGATATTAACCAGGTCCACAATGAAATATTTATAGATATTTATCGAATTTTATTAATACTATAGATCCGCACGGAGGTACAAGTAATTACCGTTTGATCATTATGAATCGACTCATACCATTTATTTTATGATAAGTTTGCAAAATGTTGCTTGTTTGGTTGAGTTTTTCAAAAATTTGATTGGGAGGGATTTTCCAAAAATATATTTGGAACATTCACAGAAGAAGAAAAAACTTGCAGATTTTAATTAATTTTTTTTAAAAAGAGGCAACATTGCTTAAATTTTCAATCATTTGATAGAATATTGTCTAAGTCATGCCTGAAAAATTGTCACCTAAGCTTAGCAATGAAGCAAAGTTTCAAGCAATCATTTCATAAAAACTTACTTGCTTTCAATATTTACATTAAATTATATTGTTGTTATCGATCATATAAATATATATATTAGTTTAGGCAGGGGCGTATCCAAAGGGGATCACTGGGTTCACGTGAACTCATGCTCCCCTCCCGAGATCATATATAATAATGTTATATTTTTTAAAAAATATTGAAATATAGATGTGTGGACCCACACTCGGAGTATTGCGATGATGACTAAGTGCACCTCTCTACGTGAGGTTAGAAATTTGAATTTTATATTTATCTTGTTTTATTTATCTTTCTAAAATTAGATAACACCTCTCTAAGTGGTTATTGGTAGCACTTTTGGCATTTTAATTAATTCATATATATAAGAATTAATTTTGGACCTATAATATTAAAAATTTTAACGGTTTTCAGTAATAAGAACCTAAATATCAAACCGATTAAATTTATGTCTTATATCAACCTTTTTGTAAAGTGCACCCATCATTTCGAAATCTTAAATACGCCTCTGAATTTAGGAGAATTTCAGGTTTTTCCTCAATAAAAACAAATCTGCAGCAATCACTATTTATGCTATCGGTTAGTAATAATTCTCACTTAGCGAATGGATCTCTTTTAATTTGTCCACAACCTAGATATCCCTTCTGATGCGGTGATAGATCTTATGTCTAAACATTGATCGTCTCGATGTAATGAATAAAGATTTCTTTAAACATCCATAATGGTGTTTATATGGACTAGTTCTAGAGTTAAACGTTGAGGAATATTTAATGGTTTTATAGGTCATTTAACACCGTATCCTTTATGATCAGACCCGATCCAATAATTATTTTTTTACTATATATATATATATATAGTATATGATAAATTAAGGTGAAATTAAAGTATATACTCCTTTTATCTTAATATATGTGATGTAGTTTAATAGGACACGATAATTCAAAAATATAAACAAACTTCACGACGTCTTAAAACTATCCTTAAAATAAATACTTAATTTTTTATTAGGACATGAAAGTATTAATTAACCTTAGTGAAGTATAATATGATAGAAGTGTTGTAAAGCAACAAACATCATACATTTGTAGGTTTTTTCTTATAAGCTTTGGATGTGAAGAATAATTTTTCTTTTAGGTATCATGGACTATGACAAGAAATTTAACGAGAATTGGAAATAAAGTTATGGTTTGAGGATGAAGTACACTTTGTCTGATTATGGCAAATTAATTTAGAGCTAAGTATAATTTTAGAATCGTGACTCTTATCCATTTTTTCCATATATTGCTATCTTAGTGATATAACACCAAAAAACTAACATTGTTTGTGAGGAATACACGTAAAATTAAACTAATTATTGTAACGTGTAATCGTAAAATGAAAACTTACAAATTCTTGGTTTAGTAAAAGCATAAAATTTGAATAAACCATATTTATTACATGTAAACTTACCGAGTTTTTTAAAACTGTCTAGTTTTTTAAAACCGCCGCATTACATTAGTGATAACTATGAGGATATTCAAACTCGATGTAAATGCATATTATGGTAATTTTAAATCGCCATCATATGCTGCTCTCTTCATCCAACAATAGTTGTCCACTATACTATTTTGGAATGTCCAATAACACTTGTTCACTTTATGAAATCAATGGATAATTTTACATTTAGTTCCTAAATTATCCTTATCATTAATTATAGTTATTTCCTTATTACATTTTTCAAGACATTATATTTATTATATTCAAAGGGTGATATAATAAAATTACCCTTTTATTTAAATTTCTTAATAAGTGTGCAAAATCAATAGTGGAAAACTATTGTTGAACAGAGAGAGTAAAAGCGATCATAATAATTAATAACTACTTCTTTTGTAGTGAAATGGGGACTAGGCCTAAGATAGAGTAATTGACTCGAGAAAAGGAACAAATCAAATAATTTATCGATAATTATTATAAGATTATCATAAATTATTAATATGTTTATTTTATTATCGCAAACATATACCTCACGGTACACTCATAATATGAGGCTAAAAATTATCTCATCCGTTTTTTTTTTGTCTAACTTCAATATTTGATATATCTATATTTTGTGGTGGGGAGAGTTTTTTTTTTTTTTGGGGGGGGGGGGGGGTAGAGAGGTTGATCACCATTTTGGGCCATTATGATAGATGTGGACCATAATTTGTGGCCCAATAATACTAAAAATGTGGGTCAGAAGGTATGGCCCAATAATACTAAAAGGTGGGCTTGAGAATTGAGGCCACCATTTTGGGCCATAACAATAGATAATGGGCCAGCATGTATGGACCAATAATACTAAAAGATGGGCTTGAGAATCGGGTCACCCTTTTTTTTAAAGGGAAAATTGTACATAATGGCAAACTATTAATTCAAATTAAATGGTATAATCACACTTTGATTTAATTGTGTCCTGCAGCAAACTGTTTGTCAGCGCCTCTCTCCCTCAAACTCTCGCTCTCCACTCTCCTCTCTCGCTCACTCCCTCTGTGCTCGCTTCTCTCGCTTTATACAACAGAAGTGTATAAATTGCGTTTCTGTTTGTATAAAGCGAGAGAAAATTGTATATACACATGCAAATACATATATATTCGTCCTATACACTTATAAT
>NW_006239029.1:896604-916132 GCF_000226075.1 Solanum tuberosum | reverse complement strand
TTTATGCTTGTATAATGTATAATTTATGTTTGTCAACGATTTATACAAACGAGAGGCTAACAACAATTTATACAAATGGCCTACCAGCGAAATTATACAATTCTGAAGAGGAGCCAACGAATTATACAATTGCTTCTTTTTGTATATATGTATAGCGAATTATACATTTATATGTTTGCTATGGAGCGCAGTTATGCAAACTTTGCTATAGCATACAAATATGATTTTTTTGTTTGCTATATGTGAAAGTTGCTCTTTTTTTAACGACGGGTTGACATTGTTTTAACGCGCTACTTGAATTAATATACAAGTTTGTTATCCTCCTCTTTATTAAAAAAAAAAAAAGAAACTTTTGAATATTATGAAATAAATCAAAGGTCTCAAGCCCTAGTATTCCAATATCAAGAAAAAAAAATCTACGAGCACATAAGTTTATTAGAAGAAAGCCAAGCAAATTACAAAACAAATCCCTTCAAGGTATCGCACTATCATTATTTTTATATATAGCTAACACCTGTATTCCTCACATTACGATCTTTAGCAAATATGTTGCACTATAAATGGTTAGAAAGGCTCGCTCGATCAGCAACGATAAACGTCCAAAGATAGCCTTGGAGTAACCATAGCTTCAAGAGGGACAGCTTTTTGCAAAGCTAATCCAAAAGATTCCTCCATATTAATATCAATAACATCATTTGGTAATTTCCAATCAAATGAATGAACCAAAGTTCCCAATATATATTCCACCATCACTATTCCCATCCTTGTCCCCGCGCAAATCCTTCGTCCTGCCCCAAATGGAATTAACTCAAAATCGTTCCCACGAGGTTCAATCTTTGCGTTTTTCCCGCTCAGGAACCTCTCGGGATTGAACTCAAGCGGATTCTCCCACACATCAGGATCTCGTCCGATTGCCCATATGTTGACACTAAGTCTAGTATTTTTCGGTATGTAGTAACCATCGACCGTGCACGGCTCGGTCGATACTCTAGGGAGATTTAGTGGTGTTGAAGGATGTTTCCGAAATGTTTCTTTGCAAATTGCACGTAAATAAGGAAGATTTGGAATATCAGATTCAATTAAACGTCTATTTTTGCCAATTACTTGGTCCATTTCTTCTTGTACTTTTTTGAAAATTTGAGGATTTTTCATCATTTCTGCAAGGGCCCATTCTATTACACTAGATGAAGTGTCTGTACCAGCTGTGAACAAATTCTGTAACAAAATATTGTCAAAAAATAATATGTCAGAATATATTAATTAGAAAGGAAAAATAAATTTAATTAATAGAAACCTTTCTTACAAAAAATAAAAGAAACAGCTCGTGGCTAACATAATTTTTTGTAATAATTTGTTGCTAATTCGTCATTAAATGGGATTAGCAGTTTCATTGTTTAGCCATAGAAGTTGTCAATCTAATTCCTTTTTTGTCAGTGTAATGAATGAACGTGTGCAAAAGAAAACTCTTTAAAAGAAATAGTATTTTTTTAAAAGATACAATATGAGCACAACAATATCTTAAGAGAGCAAACAATATAGGATAAAACTATTAATTTTTTTTTTCCATATATATAATATCTTTACCTATTTTCCAAATAAAACACAATTTTTTTTAGCAAGAGTCTGAACAACATAGGTTTCAAGTAAATCTTGATCGCATACAAATTGATACTCTCTCTGTCCACTTTTAATTGTCATGTTGCACTTTTCGAAAGTCAATTTGACTAATTTTCAAAATTAAATTAAATTACATTAATTCGATATTTTAAACAAAAAATTTAGATATCCAAAAACTATACGAAAAGTACTATAAATTCCAACTTTTTGCATATCAATATGATGAAAAAATACATTGTAAAATGTTAGTCAAAGTTATTATCGTTTGATTCTAGAAAAGAAAACTATGACAATTAAAAGTGGATAGATATAATAATATTTAGTTGATACATACCAGCAAAAGTGCTTTGATATTTGTAGTACTAAGCCTTTCTCCTTCAGAATTATCCTTATTTGCCATAACAACATCAAGAAAATCAGGATTTTCTTTTCTTTCATAGGTAGTTGCTTCATGTTCATCAAACATTTTTGTCAATAAATCATCAAATTTTTTATGCAAACTTTTCATCCCTTTTTCAATTCCTTGTAAATCCATCCAAGCTAATTTAGGAATAAAATCACCAATATTAAAATACCCTGCAACCGTCATTAATTCCACAACCATATTCTTAAATTCATTAACCTCTACCCCTTTTTCAACGAACACTCTCTTACTTAACATCACTTGACCAATCATATTGGCCATCGCGAATGTCAACATATCAGCAATCACCACACATTCGCCCACATGGCTTGCATCGAACATCGATTTTAGCATGTGACCTAGCTCATTGGCACGAACATTGGCCCAATTTTCTAAGGCTTTTCCACCTAGCATGTGTGAGTTGCTCAATTTCCTTAGCAACTTCCAACGAGGTCCATAGGGTGCAAAAACCATGTCTTGGGCATTATAGGCCAAATGTGTGGCACCTAATTTAGAGGATCAATAAAAAGTACACTAGATTAATTGTTAGAAGATTTTGAGAGTTTTTAAATGCAAAATGATAAATAAAATGGGGTATTTTATAGGTACAAGAAGTTAATTCTAAACTTACCTCAAGATAAGACTTTATATCGCTTAAAAATCACAAAATAAAGTTCTAGAACAGCAACAGATTCATGATTTAAATTTAATGTGCTTGACCTTTAAAAAGTTCAAATGAATTAAATACTAGTTGAAATCTTAGTGTTTTTCATATAGAAAAGTTTTATATAAAAATATTGTGTTCAGATGAACTTGGTATGATGTCGAAAAACTATGATAAAAGCTAATTGATTGATACATAAAGCATCCCGTATTCACATCGGGTCCGAGAAAGGACAACGTCGCAATAGAGTTTGACATAGATGTTCTACCCTAACTCAAATATCAATAGATGATTTCACAACTCGAACCTGTGACCTAGGTCTCACAGAGACGATGCTTTTACCTACAAGAACACACAAATACCACAAACCTTATGAACTCATTTAATTTATAACCCTACCATATACTATAATTTTATAATATTAACAAATTACTACTAATATTTTTACCTGCATTAGGTGGACGATTGGAAAAATTAATATCAAGTGTTTTCAAGAAAGCTTTTGCAGCATTAGGGGTAGAAGCAACAACCATCCCACATGTACCAACTTTTAAATACATAATAGGTCCATATTTTTTGGCCATTTTTGCAAGTGCAACATGTGGCATTGAACCTAAAAGTGATAGTGCTCCGATCACCGGCCACCCCGTTGGACCCGGCGGTAGCCTCCGCCCCCGCTCCCGGACGGTGGCTATTAATTTTGAAATAATAATATGTACTACTCCCTCCGTCCCATTTTATGTGATGTACTTTGATTTGGCACAAACTTTAAGAAAAATGGAAAGACTTTTAAAACTTGTGGTCCAAAATGAATGATAGAAATTTGTGTGGTTGTAAATCATTTCATTAAGGGTAAAAAAGACATTTCATAGGCAAATTGTTACTTAAAATAGAAATGTGTCATTCTTTTTGGGACTGACTAAAAAGGAAAGTGAGTCATATAAATTGGGACAGAGGGAGTACAATTTACACCTGCCAATTGCCAAGTATATGACTGATCTCAGCATTCAGTCGGTTATTTTAAATATTAATCATACGAATTATTTTATTATTTTACTTGCATGACCAAGGTGTGTTTGGTACGGAGAAAAATTGTAATACTCCCTCCGATTTTATTTAATTACTCCCTCCGTCCCATTTTATATGATGTACTTTGATTTGGCACAAACTTTAAGAAAAATGGAAAGACTTTTAAAACTTGTGGTCCAAAATGAATGATAGAAATTTGTGTGGTTGTAAATCATTTCATTAAGGGTAAAAAAGACATTTCATAGGCAAATTGTTACTTAAAATAGAAATGTGTCATTCTTTTTGGGACTGACTAAAAAGGAAAGTGAGTCATATAAATTGGGACAGAGGGAGTATGATATATATTAAAGCCGCGGCAAACAACTCACTAATACGTAATGCCATGATTAAAATCGAAGATATAATATAAAGCTTATAATATATAGTTTTAATACTTCTAATTTTTCAATATCACAATTTCTTTATATATATATAGAGTGAGAATGAAGTAGAAGGAAAATGAATGAGAAGTTGGATTTTATTTTATTTTTAAAAAAAATGGACATAGGGGTTTGGTAGGTATTAAATTTGTAAGTGAATGTCACGTTGAAGTTTTTTGTATCTACCGTTCAAACATTTCATAGTGGATTAGTTGCATTTAAAGTGATTGTGGCTGCAATTAAATATTGAAAGAATTAATTTGAATAGTTGTTCAATTTAATAGCTTAAATTGGAGATAATATCTATATATAACCAATGCTTAACTTATGTATACTGACAAAAAAATAATAATAATGAATCTGACAGCTATTTATTTTTATGTAAGGATCCAATTATATTTACCCGGACAAATGTGGGTGTTTGTTTTGGACCATAAATTTCTAAAGTCTCTTTCTTTCTTTCTTTTTTTCTGAAACTTTGTGTTCAGTCAAACATCGCTACATAAATTGAAATAGAAATTATACTACTTAATAGAGGGAGAGAATATTACTTTGTGGATGAATTTATCCAATATTTGTATCGATGAAGATAACAAGTATTTCTTAAAACTAATCGAAATACGTGTAAACTGATCCGAACATAATCGGTCCCATCCCTTGGATATATACACTTAACCAAATAGTCATAGGAACACAATTACAGCCTTTACTTAACCAATTAGTCATAGAAAGATAAAGTACAATTTACAACCTACATTTCACTCAGCTACCACTTTTCTTTTTATTACTTTTTTGGGATAATATTTGGACATAGATTTTTTAAAATTTTCCAAATATAGCAATACTTTAATATTCGTTTGCAAAATGGACTAATTATTTAAACTTAAGTAAATTTAAATTTTCTATATATAACTTTATTTTTTAGTTAATTTTAAAAAGAATGATATATTTTTATATTTAATAACAATTTAACTTTAAAATATTCATTTTATCATAAGTGAAATGATTTATAACCATATTTCAAAAGTTTTTCTTTACTTTTTAAACTTTATGTCAAGTCAAACTAACTCACATAAATTAAAATGGAGTATGTATTATCAGTTGACTGAATTTATTATCTTTAAATTCTTTCATGGTCCTCCATCTAGATTAGAGATGGCCATAATACGGTAGGTACCGATTTATATATTATATCAAAACAAACTTTTTGTTATCGTATTTTTTACATTATGATATGGTATATGATATATATTTTAAATCTTTTGATATTTGATAGTTATAAATAAAGTATCTAAATACCAAATACCTTATCGAAATATATAGTTATATAAATAATTTATGTATATTATCATATATAATATTAACAAACATACAAGCTAGTACTTGTATAAACTCAAATGTTTAGATATTGAAATTTTGACTACTGTATCTTTGATTAAAATATTTTTTATGTAATTGATTAGCAAATTAAAGGAAATTGCTCATACTTTATATATTTATATATATATATACACACACACTTGTGTAAAGTGTTATTATGATATATTAAGATGTTTTTTTTGAAAGATTGAGGTCATTCTTTATTATATGAGTATATATAAACTAAAGTTGAATAAATTGTGTTTATCGATTTACCATACTATAAAATATTGAAATCAAACTTTAAAATCAAATCATACCGAAATTATTTAATATGAAAATGATATAATTTTCTTAAAAAATAAATACCAAATTACTTGGTTGAAATTTTAATTATTGTATCATACTATGCCCACCCTAATTTAGATTGATTAGTATAGCACTATTTAATTAATGATTCTGTTACACTACCTAATATCTATGAAGCATCATTTACCTTGTATTAAGGGTTTTCAATATTGCATAGTTGAATTTGTTATTTGTTTGAATATATTCATTAAATTCTTATAATGAATGACCATTTATATATAATAAACACATAATAGCAATTGATCTTTACCCAGAGTCATTTTTCCAAAAAAAATTATGTTATAATAAAAAACAAAATTAATATTTAAATTGAAAATCTCAAAAGATATTCATATCTCATTAAGTAAAAAAATTAATTGCTAATACATTATTAATACTTGTAATGTACCCACAAAGAATTAAACCATTTAAAGCATTCACATATTTTTAAAATAATTCAAAAAAATTAAAAACATTTTAAGTTGTAGCTGGTGCTATAAGTATGAAAATTAATGAATAAAATGGATTTGAGAAATAGCATCATTATAGCGAAATGAAAAAAACAATTAATATTTGAATAGAACGGCTCTAAAGAGGTAATGTTATTAAAGATTAGCGACATAATAATGAGTAAAAAATTAATTTTAAAATATAATTATTATAATAAAAACGGAAAAGGGTCAAAATTGCCCCTGAACTATGCGAAATAGACCACTTATACCCTCCATTACATTTTGGTATCAAAAATACCCCCGCCGTTATCCTAGGAGACCACAAATACCCTCAAGAGTTAACACCCCAAATTTTTAGTGGCGTGGCAAGCCACATGAGACTAATCCCTCCACCTAAGCATTGACAACTAAGGTTCACTACAAAAGAACTTGATCTTTAGTGGCGACAAAGTACGGAAAAGGGTTAAAATTGCCCCTGAACTATGCGAAATAGATCACTTATACCCTCCATTACACTTTGGGATCAAAAATACCCCCGCTGTTATCCTAGGAGACCACAAATACCCTCAAGAGTTAACACCCCAAATTTTTAGTGACGTGGCAAGCCACATGAGACTAATCCCTCCACCTAAGCATTGACAACTAAGGTTCACTACAAAAGAACTTGATCTTTAGTGGCGGGGAAGTTGCCACAAATTCCCAAAATATTGCCACTAAAGGTTATGAGTGATTTTTAGTGGCGACTAAGGCTCCAACAACCATTCGCTAGTAAAACCTATTTTTTCAACAAAAAAATATGTTAATTAATTTTTGATTGCAACCTAATTTTCTAAAATAAATAACTTGCAATATCAATATTAAAAACATACAATATTATTACGAAAAATCATCAAAATTACTTATCGATTCAAATCTCCTACTATATAATGCATCATTGTACATTTTATACATTTACATATGACATAAAAATAAAACATACAGTGTCTTCAAACTCCTACTTAATCGATATCATTTTTATTTTTAAAACAATGAAGAAAAAACACAAAATTAGAATTTAATGTTAAAAACTTTTAGTGACAGTTTTCTGGGCTTTTGTGGCGACTGTTGTTGCCGCTAAAAGTCTAGTTCTTTTGTAGTGAATCCTTGTTGGCAATGCTAGGTGGAAGGATTAGTCCCACGTGGCTTGCCACATCAATAAAAATTTGGGGTGTTAACTCTTGAGGGTATTTGTGGTCTCTTAGAATAACAGCAGGGGCATTTTTGATCCCAAAAATGTAACGAAGGGTATAAGTGGTCTGTTTCACATAGTTCAGGGGTAATTTTGACCCTTTTCCGTAATAAAAATAATGTTATAGAAAAATTTGAATGTAATTAAGAAAATAGGAGCTTACTATTGTTTGAATGGCAGATAGAAATATAAAATAAAAATAAAACTTGATGATTAAATGGCACTTATTGCATTGATAGTCATTAGTCAAAAATGTTGTGCTAATAATCGCTCTTCTTAATTAAATATGCGGTTAAATATGCAAATAAATATAAGCAACATGAAATTTTTCAATAAAGTTTTAACTCCAATTTGTAAGTTTAAGGTTAGTTGTCTGGTTAATCTTTTTAATTGGGCCAACTCTTTCCTTGTAAATAATTTAGATCACTATCTTGATTTTGTCAGCTCCTTAGCCCTATGAGTTTTTCTGCAGTGAAAAATTAATTTTAAAATATAATTATTATAATAAAAATAATGTTATAGAAAAATTTGACTGTAATTAAGAAAATAGGAGCTTACTATTGTTTGAATGGCAGATAGAAATATAAAATAAAAATAAAACTTGATGATTAAATGGCACTTATTGCATTGATAGTCATTAGTCAAAAATGTTGTGCATCATTAATAATCGCTCTTCTTAATTAAATATGCAAATAAATGACTAAAAATGGAAGTTAGAAATTTCTTTAAATCAATCAGAATTATCGTCATTATAGTGATTTTTAAAATAGTGCATGGAATCACATTTGCCATTCAAACAATACTAAATTTTATTATTGTTGTATTACAACTAAATCTCTCTATAACATTCTTTTTTTTATAATACTATTTTATTATAATAACTGTATTTTTTAAAAAGTTTTATATTATATTTTACTTTTTAATAAAAATAATATATATTTATAATAACAGTGATCCTCATTATTATTTCTGTGTCTCCAACATGCCCCCTATGCACTTTGCACAATGAGTCTAGGGATCATATTTTCACTTCTTGTGTTTATGGAGTAGAAATTTGGAGAATAGTGCAGCAGTGGATCTAAGCTAAGCCAATTCAATCCCTGTCATGGGACCAACATCTTACTGAAGTGCTAAGGTGTGTGAAGGGAAAGACACAAGCAACTCAAGTTTTCAAAATGGTCTACACAGAGTTCGTACACTGTCTGTGGATAGAGAGAAATATGAGAATTTTCGAAAAAAAGAGTAGAGAGTCAAATGCCATTGCTAAAGAGATAGCTTTTGTTTGTAGTGTTCGAGCCCCACCCAGGATTAGTGCTCTCATGTCTACTTTCAGATTTAGTTGTGACTAAGTAGGAGCTCTTTGATGTATTGGATAGCTAGCTGTGTGTAGTTAGCTATGGAGATTGTAATCGTTTTACATTAGTGATTAATGAAACCGTTAGTTACAAAAAAAAAATGTGATTCCGTGACACTTAGGAGGACAAACTTGAAATTTTTTACTCCTTTTTTATGTAAAGTTAAATATATATATATATATATTTTTAAATAAAAAATAAACAATTACCAGTTTGAATTTACTATATGTTACAATTTTGGTGAAATTATTACACATAAATCTATACTTTACATAAAAAATATCGAGTTGAAATGAGTTTATTGCAGCAATATTACATCTGTTTCTGATCTAACTCTCATAAATTTATAAAATACACTCAGAGATCGTTATAACAATTTTTCACTTTAATGGTCAAATTTCCTTTAAAACTGATTCTTCATATGGTATGTTACATTGTTTATTCTCTATAACAACATTTACTATAGTAACAAAAAATACTCGAACAAACGACGTTAGATTTTTTTACTATGATAAATACATTCCACCCCATACTAGCCGGGGGTTGGAGTACAATGTGCTTCTTAACCACCTCTAATATTTGACCATATTATGTATATACATGTGGTGGTTGACAACATATCCCTAAAAGGCCAAACTGTCTTGCATCATATTCGTTTTTTTTTTATCTTATTATATTGAACTTTACTCGAAAACAAGTTTGCACCTCCACTTTAGGATAGTGATAAATGGTATTTCCACGTCAGATATGAACTTGTGAATAAATTATTTTTGAAAGGACATGAAATATTTTGGTAATGTTTCCTTTTCATATGACAAAAACTATCACTCATCTGCCTCTATATGTCAATTGATGAATGGATAGGCGTAGCAGAAAAGAAATGGTCAATTAAAAGAGAACGGTAGAGGGAAAAAAACAAGAGCAAGACCCAAGAAACTCACAATTACCACAACTATAAGCACTATAGTAGTTTGTTAGGCCCCTTTGAATATACGAGGTGTGCTATGAAATTACTCGAGAGTATTAAAGACTCTGAGGGCGACATATGATAGGCGAATGACACGACTCTCGAGGAATAATGTAATGATCGTATATGGATTTTTTTTAAAAAACATTTTCCTTCATACCAGACATATATATGAGCAGTAATACCAGTGGACACCAAACGTAGGAATTTGATGCTATCCAGTATTCAACTTCATTACTACTAGCACTGTGTTTTAGTACTGCTTTCTCATCGATATGGTCAGTTTTGTAATCAGTTTTCACAAGGTTAAATGTCAAAAATCGAAAAAGAGGGGAGGGAAGAGATGAACACCAAGAAAATGAAGCATTTTTTTGTGAATTATTAACCCATAAAGTCTGTTCCAAAAAGAACAGCACCATACAAATAATCTGGAGAATTTTATGCGTTAAGCCGTCCCTAATAATTGAAGGGATAGCAGAGAATTTGACTCGATCAATAAATACAGTACAAATTCCTAAAATACAGATATAGAACATTAGAAAGCAGTCTCTATCTAATAAATAATAATAACACATGCTCATGATATATGCACACACCAAACAAAACTATGGTACACCACAAACAAACAAACAAAACAACAGATAGTCAACCTGCAGCTGTAGTACACAAAATACAACGCATCCGAGGGGTACCTGAAGAAGCATCTTCGTCATCTTCTTCTTCATCATCGTCATCACTGCCATTATCAAATTCATAATATGACGTAGTGCCCTTAGAAGAAGCCCCAGCCTCTTTTTTATCGCCGCCAATGGAAATGGTGGACTCCATGAGACAAGTTGTATGGTAGGCATGACAACAAAAGAAGGCAATAATTGATACGTTCTGTAGAGAAAATGGATCAAAGCATATGCAACACCTTCCACCTCCTCTGGTTTTTGACTTGACCTCCATGGATTTCATACTCATGACTCTCTCTCCTAAATGTGAAGCCCTCTGCTGATTTCTTTTGGAATGTGCTTGATCAACGTCCTCACTCAAACATATTGCACGCTTTGCTTCCTTGTAGTATTTGACTAGCAGGTTGACACAATCAGCCTGGCAGTGAAATCAAATCGTCAATGGAATCACTTCATCATAACTTGCAAACAAAAGCATATCTTATGTAAGATACTGTGGAAGGAAGGCTTACAAATAATGTACCTTGAGTATGTCATTACATCCATGTCTAAGAGAAGTTTCTGTTCTGTAATCAGTAACAATTTTGACCAAACGATCCCTCAGACTGCAATGGAATGCAATATTGCAAAACATTCAGATTAGTGCTAAGAGATTCAAGATTAACTAACAGCAGTTCGCATCATAAATTGCAAACACAATCTGACTAACCTATTACATCATAAATACGGACCACAACATCCAATAAAAGTCGCAAAGAATCTAGAAATTAACTTATGATGCTCATGGAAAAACAATATCAGGTCGAGTCACAATTATATTACCTCCCAGTGTTATCAAAGGCGAACAGCGCAAAAAAGCTCTAAGGTCCGCGGGGGCTTTAAGCGCAAATAAAGCGTGGGCTTTAATGAAAAAAGGCACAAAGGAAGAAAAAAAATACAACTATATATATGTTTTGTCCAAGACTAATAACTATAAACATGAATGACAAATATATGACCAAAGAAACTAAAAAAAAATTATGATTAAGTGAAATATTAATTGTTTACTGTCACTTCTTCAGAAGAGGCTCATTGGCAAGGAAAAGTTTGCCTTAGAACCTTGATGACGACACTGAAGTCCACATAAAGCGAGGCGAAGCGCTCAACACGTTTTGAGCCTCACTTTAGGGCTTAAGCGCGCCTTTGACTACACTGTTACCTCCTCCTAGTTCACTATTCAAGAAGACTTGCCAGCAATATAAATATTTTATGCCAAAAGAATAAAAGCAAAAAACTTTATGTATCTTGTTTTAGAGTCATACCCATGAAAATGTGAGAGTTTACTTAATCGACAAACTTACCGAGGTATTTCCAAGCCATTGGGCAACATATTTACAATATAAAGGGGATCAAGATTCCCTACAGTATGCTCTAACAATACACCAACCTGTAAAAAAGTAAGGCAACTTAATCCAAAATGCCAAACGTTAAAATAATATTCATACAGTCTCCTGTGCTCTAACAAAGAAGGGAAAAAAGAAGGTGATGGTTTACCATTTCAGGCTTATTAAGACTTTGCTTAAACAGCTCATCCCAGAGTTCATCATCATGTTGCATGCTTACAAATTCTATGGCCTGCATGTGAGTAGTTATAAGGCTAGTCTGTTGAAATCCAGATTTGAAAAAGCAATATTAAGACTACAAATCAGCAAGAACCCACCTCTTCTATATCTCCCACTCTATTTATGATAATAGCAAGGGCCTGCTTTGCATTCCCCATTCTTCCAAGGATGAAAACTTGCTCCTTTAATAAATCTCTCTTCACGCAGATATCATAAGCCTAGCGTAGTTCATTAAAGAAGAAAAGGTCAATAAGAAGAACAAAAAGCCAGAGACCGGGACTTGTCATCCATTCATTCACAAAAACCTTCTCAAGTGTATAATGCTGACTACTTCTGAGAAAGGGAAGCATCATCTTTGGATCATAGTCAGCATAAAGCTCGACCTACGAAAATCATAAACAAGGAGAAACAAAATCAGTGGACGCCAATATAGAATCCACAAAATTTAAGAATTAAATAATTAAAAAAAAAAGAAGCCCCCAAGGCCTAGCTCAAGTGGCAAAGGTGGAGGATTTGTGACTTGAGTCGCAGGTTCAAACCCCACACCATGCAAAGGGAAGCCCGGTAATTAAGTGGAGAAGGGTAGAGGGGCGGGCCCATTATCCACCGAGTTTATAAGGCTGTGATTGGTCTAAAAGGCACCTGGGTCCCAGACGGA
Organism: Solanum tuberosum; assembly: GCF_000226075.1. Classification (NCBI taxonomy): domain Eukaryota; kingdom Viridiplantae; phylum Streptophyta; class Magnoliopsida; order Solanales; family Solanaceae; genus Solanum; species Solanum tuberosum. Next base: position 903,355 of record NW_006239029.1, on the reverse strand, counting down.
TTTCTCGGTTATAAAAAAAAAAAAAAAAAAAAGCACCCATACACCAAGTAAATGCATATGCTTTAGAAAGCATGGACATAAAAGACATTAAAGACAAAAAAGAACACAAAAATGGGGCATAAAAACCTTAAGGCGTAAGGAAATACTTGTACGCCACTTTTGTTTTTTTAGCCTGAATCAATTAGATAGAGATACTCTATGTTTCATGGATTCATCTATAGATATTTTGATAACACAGAGTAAGTATTCATGACCTGTACATGAAGTTCTTAAATTTGCGTGTTTTGAAGAATTCATATGGATTATTCACACCCATGTCACACCAGTCTGACATGGGTACGCCAAGACAAATGACGGAATCAAACATAGGAGATATTTAAGATTCCCAAAAAATAAAGGCATGATATAGTTGAACCGACCATGTGTGCGATGGTGAGGGCAAAAGCTAAAAACGAAACTTATAATGTGGAACACTGGAGAAAGGTTGTTTCAGGATAAAGATATTTATAAGCATTAGGCAGGGCTAGTTAATGGAGCAGCTCTTTCTCGATTAATTGAAGGTTTATACAACAATCGACAAACAAGTAATTTCCAGACAACGTTGCTGAACAATAACATCAATGTAATGCATTAACTTTTCTACAGGTTCAGTAACTTCTAATCAGTTTGGACCCATCTTACCAATTTTGAGTTTGCCAAGGGCTTAGTGTCCTTGAGTTACCATATGGAAAGGTTAACTTAGTAATTAAACAAACAAATTGTCAAGTGGCACAAAATGAGATAAGGGCACCCACATGAACAGAAAGACACTGCATATACCTTCAATTACAATTCAAAACCAAAACATTTAACCCAAGAAACATGAGCAACAGCAATTCTTGCCATGCCACATAGACCTCACCTACAAATTACCACAAAATAAACTTTAAAGTGAAAGCTCCCAGGGTGATTCTATACAAACCTGCATGTCATGGTAATCCCGTCCAGCATGAGGATTCACTTCAAATAATGAATGAAGATACAAATGCAAAAGGTACCGACAATCACACTTAGTCTTTGCAGCCATAAGTTGTGACACCACTTCGGGTGGATGTATAAAGTCCCTATGCTGGATCAACAAAGGTATGGCACGCTTGCTGTCAACCATCATTAGTTGGACAACCTGTCAGTCCATGATAATTAGACAATCATAAGTGAAGAGTTGTAGAACCATATTATCTAAACTATGGCCAATATTTTGTCCTTAAAGTCTCTTACTTCTTGTTTCAAGAATATCAAGAAGACAAAAACAGGATTTATTTCCTTCTAGAAATAATAACGCGTCAATTGACCAAAAAGAAAAAATAGAACAGAAAAGGGAAAAAGATGAAGTTGTTGTTTTCCATTAGAGCTGAATTACATCTTTCTCAACATAATATATAAGACAGTTACATAATAAATTCAACCAGTCTAATATGCATACCTTTTCACGCACAGCATCATGCAAATTATGCTTTTCAATGAAGTCAAACAGATCCGGCTTCATAAGCTGAAAGCAAAAACAATTGAACAAAGAGCGAAAGAAGTCAACTTCTTAACACACAATTATCAGCATCCTCTTCCAGGGTAATAAATTTAATACAGCACTGAACTTACATCCGCATAAAGAGCAAAAGCTTTATCATGTTGTCCCTCAATCACATATAATTCTGCTAGTGCCTACATGTTAAAGTAGACGATAAATAATGTGCCCAAAGAAAGCATATGTAGAACATAAAACATGAGCTGTAACTCCTTTGTACTTACCTCTTTGAGGTGATCAGTCATAGATGAGGTATTAAGCTGAGATTCTATAGCTGAGATAACAGGCGACGTAGAATAAATGCCAGGTGGCCAGGATTTGACAGTTGATACAAGATCCTTGTGAAAAGATGGATTTGTTGCCAAAGCAACAAGAGCTACCTAATGTAACAAATGATTCAGTTGTTGACTCTCTTTAGGAGTGTATAAGAAGTCATTCAAGAAACTAATGGACACAGTAGCAAAGTGCAGACCTCATAAGCTGTATCACGCAATGTTGGATTTTCTGTTGGGATGTACGGGACCAACACAGGGAGTTGGCGCAGATGTGCAAAATGGAAAACCCATCTGGAAAAGACAACCAGTTGCACTTCAATAACTAAAAGTATATTTCCAAGATATTTCATCATTTTAAGGATATTTAAACCTTTCCCATGCAGAAGCTGATCCTCGCAACAATTTTGGACATAGAGATGCTGCTTCACCATACTTCCTTTCCACAATCAGATGATCGAGGTATCTTGAACCCACCTGATTTGAGTAGACAATTTTTGTGAGAGGAAAGCTTTAATGAGAATCTTGTTAGTGGATATTCAAATTTTAGAAACATGATCAAGAAGAACAATCAAGCATAAACTCAATATGGAAACTATCCATGTATGTAAGCGAGTTGTGTCACACAATTTTTATCTTTATCCAATACATTGGAGATATACCACTCAGGCCATCAGGCAGAAACAGAGAGAAGATAAGGGTGGCATACGATAACTTAGAAACTTATCTTATTGATAGGAGTAGTTGCAGAGCAATTGTGGTGTGATGCACACAAAAAACACTTTCTGGGAGAAGTTGGGAATGTCCAAGAAAGCAGAGAAGGACAATAAATGATCTCAAACACAGAGGACTAGCTATTGCAATGTTACAAAATTATGAAAAGAACGGCCCAACCAAACGTGGGACAGAGTGGGTTAAATAATAATAATAGAATCAGACACTGCAATGTAATGGTGCAAAACAGCTTAATCTATCCAAAGCATTAGCACGGAACTTGATCCAGGCACACCAGGGAACTTTTGGGAGGTGATATCATTAATCTAATCCTTGGGACAATTTTCTTTGAGCATTTAGAAATGCCATTTAAGAGGCATGTATAAAGTCAAGAAAGGACCATTATCCAACCTGAACATAGTGTTGCTCATTCTCTGAGTCAGGGAGAAATATATATCAGGGAAGTTGGAAGTAACGCATTAATACAGGATTCTTTAAAAAGGCAAAAAAGAAGAAATTTACTCAATAACACAAAAAAGAAGAGGGAAGCAAAAGGGAACTGAATTAAAGAGCACACATATTAAAAGATGGCCATAGAGATGCCACTGGATAGTGAAGAAACACATTCTTAACAACTATAAAATGTTTTCGTTTGTGGTGCAAGGAGTAAAAGAGCAAGACTCCATTACTAACAAACTGATTTTGAGTATGGACTACAAAGGAATATCATGGAACTATTATTTGGTAACCAAATTTGGCCATCTTGGCCTAGTTGTCAGTTGGAAACGGGAGAAACAAAGAAGCGACATTGCGAGTGAATTAAGAAAGACCAAAACTTAATGTCTCTTCATAATCGATACGGCCAGCGATAGCTCTAAACCTTTGACTAGCGACTTATTGCAACCCCCTAGGGCTTTGGTCTAGTTGTAAGAGTGCAGGTGAGAATTAGGCGCATGTCAGGGGGTCGAATCCTACTGCAGACAAAAGCTTGGTATTTAAGTGGAGAAGAGTAGAGGGGTTGGCCCATTGACAACCAAATTTTGAATCTTGCATCACTAGCCCCCCCGATTTCTCAGTTATCAAAAAAATACGTCTCCATACACTTCCTATACACGTAGAATTAGAAAATGATATGTGCATATAAATGGAAAGTACATACAACATACCCAGTGAAATCCCACTAAGTGGAGTCAGGGGAGGGTAGAGTGTACAATTGTACATGCAGAGTAAAAAGGATAGTCTCTGAAGCACTAAAAAGGCGAGAAGATTTTATGTTATTACAAAAAAAAAAGACAGAATCCCACTGATAACAAGGCTTGCAGGTCAGTACATCACATAGGAAGTCAAGTCAGAAATATTTGTAAATAGTTGACATAGAAATGCAAGCAAGGCATGATCACAGAAAGTTTCGATCTAGCCCTTCTCTTTTTTTAAGACAAGGAAACCCGCAACCGCTACCCTTTGGCTGCGCACAGGGTTAAACCCCTGCTCCTATGCAATAGCTCGCAAACCTTCGCTCTAGCCCTTCCCCATCCTTTATATATAAAAGACACATATAGAAGTTGTTGAGCATCATAGCAACAAATTAACCTATATTAAGCTGATCATATATGAAAATTATATCGGTTTAATGAAAAAATCAAGAAAAACCACATTCAAACAAAATACCTCATCAACAAGCTCACTCCTTCCCTGATTGGCCTCAACTGCTTCTAAAGCTTTCTCATGCCATCCATGCTGGAGAAGCCAATTAATATGATCTTCTGTGTCCCTAACAATCAACCATAGAAGTAAAATTAATATTTTTTGTCAATCAGCATTCCTGTATCTAAACATAAGGGAGTGCCATTCTTTGGATAGATAGATGGTTTTTTATTGTTAAAATAAAATTTGTTGGATAGATAGATGTTACTGAATGGAAATTCAACATCCATCTCTGCAGGCTAGAGACATAGGTATTGAGTTACTTTTTTTGGTATCAAATTGAAGTCCTTAATGGGATCAGACACTTTAAGGACATGGACATGCCTAGACATGTATAATACATTTTTCTGATTAGTGTATTCCTTTTTAATTTCTGAGCACGTGTGTCCTCCCTTTTGCAGGAAAGTCCTACATTTCCATACCAAATGAAACTTTGTTTGGCTCTTCTATTCACCACCTTATCCCTACTTTTCTGCTTGGCTGCTACCATGCTTCTGATTCAGGTTATCTTCTTCCGCTACTACGCTTCTCTGTTCTCAAGTTCAAGCTTTCTTCTTCCCCTTCCTCCTCCTCCTCCTCCTTCACTAGTTTTTCCCAAACCACCCACCCTCCCTCCTTCCTAATTCAGTTTAATATGCTGCTGCTTTATTTATATATTCTCTCTTCTTTACACCTTTGCAGCCTATTATAGCTCCACAGTGTACGACTTTTTGGCATATGAATATGCTTGGAATCTTGAATTACAATAATATTAGGTGTTACTTGGATGCCTTCCTGAAATCACCAAACTTTAACTTGTAAAATTTAAAAACACATCACCAAAATGCCGCTATCCAACACATAATATACGCATCATGAATGATAGGTTACACTTGAAATAAAAGGACAAAACCGGGCACTAATTGTTCAGAACAGATCAATCCTGGTAAAAGAGACAGAAACCAGAGCATATGTGGCAAAAGAACATAAAAGAACCTCACTTTGCTTGGTGCATATATGCATAATCACATAGGAATTGACATATGAAGATAATTAGGGAAAAGCTTTACCAACCTTGGCTTCGCAATAATCACATCTTTTGGGGACACAATGTAGTATAAGGGTTCATCACCAGCAGCCCACTGACCCCCTGCATAGCTGCTACCTATATCATTTGGTTATGTTATATTGACTTGTAAAAAATCTATTAAGTGCATGAAATGAATACAGAGTGATGAAAACTTATAAACACTGAATGATTACCCGAGAATGGAGCATGAGCAAGTGAATAATCTTTCGCCTTGTAATGCTCAAAGCCATGTACAGGGAGAGCATCGGTAGCGAGCTCATCATTATTCCACGTCACAACACGCACTTCTGGTCTTTGAGCATTTCCCTGTTGGATGAATTCACAAAACCTAGCAACTATCACCAATTACCCTTATTAAACAACATGGATTTCAGTAGCATTTAGTGGGTAACAAACAAATGTTTAGGAGAACGTTCAACAGAGAAGCAAAAAGCCTTATGGCATTACAGCCATATGGTGGAGTGTAATGACCCGAAAAGTCATTTTTTTGAAATTTTTGTAAGATTACCATTTTACCCCTCCCGGTAGTTGCCACAAGTCATTCATGATCAGTCAGTGAAATTGATTTTAAGAATTTTGAACTATTTGTTTAACTTGAGTTAATTAATTGATATGTAATTGTAGATAATTGAATTAATCGATAGTTAATGGGCTAAAGTAATCATTTATTTAAGACTCTATACCATTAAAAAAAAATAAGTTAGTGGGTTTGTCAGTTTTAATAAACAATTAGTTTAGAAAAAGAAAAGAGGCAGAAACTTTACCTAACTGACGCACGGGAGAGGGAAGGAAAGAGCGATCTGCAAGTAACAATTCGTAGTGCAAATTATCGTAATTACTTTTAGTTAATTAATTATGGGATAAATGGTATCTTGTATGACTTCAAGAATTTGATTTGCCTGAGTAATTAATGCTTCCTTCTGATTTAACGTGTCATTCGTAGTGGGGTATTTGGAGGCGAGGTGAGGATAAATTTGTGGTTGGCATTAGAGAAGGCAAAAATAGACAAAAGAATAAAGTATGTGATTGAAACATTGGATGGAAATTAAGGTGAATGGCTGTAGGTTGTTAAAGTGATTCGTAAGTTTTGTTTTGGGAAATTTAAGGCAAGTATGGGGGGTTAAATTAATAGGCATATGTGGGCCAGTGATTGGCCATAATGAGCCAATCATTGGTTGGAAAAAGAGTGTGTCAAAAACCAGGAAAAAGATCAATTCTTCCACGTTACTGTTCCTAAGTTAGTCTGGTGTTATTATATTATGATTCAAGTTTTGATATATTGGTACATGTAATTATGTGTTAGGTGTATGGTATTATGTGAATACCCTTAGATTTATGATATTGGAAAGAAGTTGGGACTTAACCCTAGGCTTGAAACTTAGGAACTTGATTATAAATTTGGTGAGTTTTTGGGTCTAGTCTAAACCTATA
>NW_006239029.1:892939-896249 GCF_000226075.1 Solanum tuberosum | reverse complement strand
GTATACTTGTGATAGCTGAGGTGATTACATATCATATTGATAATTGATTGAGATGCACCATCCCTTTATTGAAATCATATTGTGCACATGCATTGACATGAGATTGGGTATGAGTAAAGGCCTAACACGTGGAGATCGTCCATGTTGAGATCAAGTATGATTATAATTTGGGCACGTGGAGATTGTCCGTGCGAGGAATTGATTATGATTATAAGTTGGGCACGTGGAGATCATCCGTGCTGGGGATTGTTTGATTTTATGATAGTGCGTTGAGATCGTCCGCACAGATACGTGGAGATCGTCCGTGTCGGTATATGGACCTCGCGAGTCCCCCATGGGTCATGAACTCTCGATGTATTTCAGAGGAGTATCATGTATATACGGTTGAGAGAGTACTTGGTATTCTGAGGCATTCATTCATGGTGTCATATTGCATTGCATCCCATGACATCCTTCATTCTGATGATTTGTGTTTTTTGGTGGTTGGAAAATACTTGATATTTGATTACCTCTATTGATGAACTTAATCTTGTGTGTTGCTGATATTGTGAGTGCCCTTTTTGTGGAAGTTGTGATTGATGAATATTGAGTTTATTGTTGAGGATATGTAATTGGTTAAAGTGATTGTTGTTGAGTTGGGTGCTACGTACACTGTGAACTGTTAGGTTTGGCTGGTTTATGTAGGTTGTAGTTGTGGATGTTTGGTTTGTGTGTAAGGAGTACCCGTATTTTATTCCCTTAGCTTGTGTTTAGAACTTTACTTGTTGAGTACTGTGTGGTTGGTACTCACCCCTTGCTTCTACATTTTTGTAGGTTATTAGCCCGGACCTTTGTGATATTTTCTCTTCTCCTTATCTGAGGCTTCTTATGGAGGTTTGTGAGGTAGTTATTGGTCATTTCAGCGGACCTTCTTACTCCTATTTATGATCTTGTTCTATTCTAGAAACAATGTCATTTGAGACTTGTGTTTTTCTTTTGAATCAATTGTAATACTTTTAGAGGCTTATACACGTGACAACCAGGTTTTGGGGGTTTAATTAAGTTGACCTTGTTTTCCGCAGTATTTTATAGTATTAGACTTTTATTCACGTTTTACTTCTGCATTCACTGTATTAGTTGGGTTTTAGGCTAACTTGTCTTGATGGGATAAGACGAGTGTCATCACGTCCATTTTTGGGTCGTGACAACAGGCAACCAAATCTAAAACAGTTCATCTGTTAGAGAGCTACAACTTGTTTGGGATTGACGCGTAGTTGCTGCTGTTGTTAGGAAGCTACAAGGAACATGGCAGTTTGAGATGGCCAAAACTGACAAGGCTAGGCAGTAAAAGTGAGAATTAAATACATTCGCTATTTAATTTTGAACTTATAGCCCCTCTACTTATAACTGAAGCACATAACTCTCTCAATTTATGCATCATTAAAGCATTAAAACAAATTATCCAAATAAATGGAAGCACACAAACACAAACCCCTCACTAATTGCATAAGACTAAATTAGTGTTCTTACCAGATGACCTCCTTGCCAGCCCTACTGCCCCCTTAAGATAACATTCTTTATATCTTTGGTGCTCCTAGTAGTTCTGATTTTATTTTTTTCAGCCTCAAAAAAAAATCAGAACTACTAGGAAATGTTGTCCTCTTCATAAGAACAAGAATTGGCAGCTTTGGTAGAAATGTCAACCAAGTCCATAAATGGAATAGAGCTTTGAGAATGTACCAAAAGTTGAGGAAGGTCATGCAACACAAAACATCTGGAGCAGCGTACAAATTTTAACCCAAAACTTTACAAGGACACAAAGACATGTAGTGGTCGATGAGAAAAGATTTTTTTTTCCTTTCTTCTAAAACTTAAAGAAAAAAGTACATTAATAAAGAAAATAACTAAAACCAACAGTGGAATATAGAAGGCAAGAACTCAACAATCTCATAACTATGTCAATCAACAAATGGACTTGATGCATCACATAGACGTGAAAATTGTACCAAAACAAGGTTTCAGCGACATAATATAGGTAGCCGAAAGACCTTGTGAATCAAGCATAGAGAGGAATCTGATAATTATGCAATTACTTAGACCTCACTAAAGAACTTCTCTATTGAGTTTTAGGTAACAGAGATTTCTGATTATGTCTCCTACTTCACGAAAACACTATCTCCCCCTATTCTCCTCTTCTTCTTGCCCACAACGGCCATCACAGGCTCAGTTTCTCAAGTGGTTCTTAATCCTAGTTGATAACATCAAATATGGTCAAAAAATTCAACGCTGAAGGAAATTCTTCTTTTTTTTCCCTTGATAACGGTGGTGTTGGGATCAGAGATTGTGCACTCTAGAATCTCGACTATTCTATAGGGTACCTGCTAGCGCTCACCAGCACTGGTATCAAGTAAGAGACTGTTTGAATGGACATATAAGTTGCTTTTAAGTTCTTTTGAACTGTTTGGAGTGTTCAGCAAAATTCAAAGTAGCTTTTAACTTAAGTGTTTTTAAACCAAAAGCAAATACGTTGGGTTGTCCAACTTATTGCTTTTGACTTATTTTAGCTTAATAATTGTTTTGCTTTAATTAATTTGTTAACTTTTTCATCATAAAAAATTATTTTTATCCAATATAAATCATGTTCCCACACCTAAAAAGTGTTTTTCAACACTTGGAGCTTAAATTCAGCCAATCCAAACAGGCTCTAACTCTGCCATCAAGATTTAGGCCGACGGAAAGATCACCTAGGATTTTTTTTCTGCTGGAACTTGAGCCCTGGTATCCAAGATTGTGCATCCACTTTCATTGATCAGTAGGTCACACTTCAGGGTGAAACAAGAAAGGAAATTCTAAGGGCATAATAGCATCAAAAGACTTCATTCAACAGTCTTGATCATTATGATGAGTTAATAACTTTGATGGTCACTTAATTATTAAGTCTTTTCACAGAAAGTCACTCAACTTTCATTTTCAACTCAAAAGTCACTCAACTATGCCTTTTTTGCACAGAAAGTCACTCAACCTATTAAATTATTTTTTTCATTAAAATTTGCTGACATGAAATTTTAATTATTAAGAAAAATTTTAAGAACCAAATATATATCCATTTAAACCATTTAATGACCCGCCCCATTTAACCCGACCCACTAAACATATAATATTGAACATTTTATTTTACCATTAATTCCCTAAATCAATCTCTCTTGTCCTAATCTTGTTTATAATATTGAGCTAAGGGAACGTTTTATTTTACCATGAACAATAAGTGGATGCTGCTGTTCGGCAAAAACAAAGAAATCGAAAATTGACTGTAAAACAACAAAATATATAA
>NW_006239029.1:881731-892738 GCF_000226075.1 Solanum tuberosum | reverse complement strand
TCATTAAATGGTTTAAATGGATATATATTTGGTTCTTAAAATTTTGGTTAATAATTAAAATTCCATGTGAGCAAATTTTAATGAAAAAAATAATTAAATAGGTTGAGTGACTTTCTGTGCAAAGAAATCATAGTTGAGTGACTTTTGAGTTGAAAATGAAAGTTGAGTGACTTTCTGTGAAAAAAATTGATAGTTGAGTGACCATCAAAGTTATTAACTCTCATTATGATACTGCAATTTACATTCACGTCGAGCAAAACTATTTGAAGTCAAGGGTTGGCATCAAATAACGACAAAGCATTTTCCCTCAAAATATGTAAACTTCCCATAGAAGCGAAGCTTAGCAAGAAAGATAACTCATTTATAAAACAGAAAGGGAAAAATACGTTGACATTTGATCCAGCGGATCAGTAAGTCCAAGGTCAGAAAGAAGGAAACAGATACCTGTCTGGAGGGAATAGTGCTGCTGAAGTCCTTCTCTCCATCTTCTTCGGCAGGAATATAAGCAAGAACAACCAAAGAATCACCAAAAGGAGCGATTCCTGAAATGAAATAGCTGGTTTGAAAGGATGCCACAATATCCACCTGATTCAGACTAGACATGGTTATATACTTGTATGACCCATTCAAGCCTTTGTTCTGGTTTGTTTTTATCGATGCAATTTTCACAGAGGTTCCCCATCCAACGACCAAAACAGTGTCATCCTGAATGTGAATGTAAAACAATGAGGATTGTCCAAAATAATTAGAAGTAACAACATACACAACAACTGAAACAGAAAAGAGACGATTACGGTTTCACTTGCAAAATATGTTGGGAAACCTAAAGCAACACAGCAGTCTTACATTGCATGCAAATCTCTCATAACTACAATCAAATAATCAACGGATACAGATTATACAACAGCCTTGAAACCTACCTGCCAAACTATATGAGGGACAAGAAGTTCAGGGTGTGGGCTTCCACGAGGTCGTTCAATGAAAGTTATGCGCTGATCATTGGCAGCATCATAAACTTTAACTCCTGCATCATTTGCCCAGGCAATGAGACTACTCCGCCACTTCACTGCATGAACTGGACCTTCACCAGAGTGCAGAACCTGCCAAAGAAACCCACATGAATACCAATCAAGAGTTCCCACAATCTTTTCATGTTCCTTCAATGAAAAAAGGTAAATACACCAACACTATGGACAAAAGACAAACCTGGTCCCGATAGCCCATCCACTTCTTCGCATTAAGATACAAATTACCAGCTAAACCACCAGTCACAAATCTTCTGGAAGACTTTCTTGCATAATCTGGATCTAAAGCAACAGCCTTCATTGGACGATGATACTCAAATTTCATCCTCTCATTAGTAAAAAGACTATTTATTATGACAGATCCATCATCAGAACAGCTTCCAATGTATTCACCTTCTGTGTCAAAGCAAAGATCGTTGACTGCAGCAGTGTGAGCAGCAAACTCTTTAACCTATGGCAGACAAAACTTCTTTAATATTTAAGTAAGGAACAAGTGACTTCTTGATTAGGAAAACTTAAACCAACAAGCAAGAGCCATGCTATGAATAGAGATTAGAAAAACCCCTGGTTATCTACTAAAGGACACCCTAAATGATGTTTTTTTCAACAAGATCTTTGATTATCAAAACTGAAGTAACACAATCCTATTTGACTTCCACATGAAGATCTAAGATTTACTCCTCGTAACCAGTTGGTGAGATGATGCATTTTTTTAGTTGCTGGACATTATTTCTCAGTTATCACAAACTCGGTGGATAATGTCAGAGCACACAGCAGATCTTCTTAGTTGCTGAATTAGGAGAGGAGGGAGCAAACGCCAAAAGAAATAGTGGAATATAATACCACCTTGCATGTGGTGGTCAAGACAACACTCTATCCCTACTAACCTTCAACCCTAATACGCAACCTCCACCCTTCCTATCTAAAGTCATGTCCTCGGTAATATGAAGTTGCATCATGTTGAATCGTTAGTAGATTTTCTAGGATTTTTGTAATTGCTGTAGTTTCTTTTGTTTTTCTAGCTGAATCTTTTGGAGGTCTCCAACATGTCTTTAATGCTTAATGCTGAGGAATACAACATTACCATTCTCAAAAAAAAAATCTTCCTAATGAAAGTATAGCTTCTATTATAGATCTATGCATGTGTCTAACCTGATTCACTACTGCTCCATTAGTATTCCTACGTATGTGATATATCAACATTTCCTAAAGCTTCATATGACTCATAAGTTAAATATCTGATAGTTCATACAACTTTGAATAGCCTGAACCAAGGTATTTTCTTTACTTGTTCCTTAATAAAACATTGAGTAGTTTGGTGGTCATATTAATCCAACCTCTCCTATGTACTTTCCAAAAGGGATAAGATCTAGACTACAAGCTTTTCAACCCTCATACTTTTTATGGCATGCTTTACCTCCACATACTTTATTCCATGAGTTCAACTAAGGTTTCTATCTTGCCTAAAATGATATGGGATTAGAATGACGACAGATTCATGCAAGTACTGATACTCCTCTCCCTATGTTGGCTGCTTCTACATTTTTCTGAAGAAGTTGACAACTTCTCTATATTAAAACGAAAAAAACAAACAAAAAGGAAAAAAAATTCCTTCTAGTACAAAGAAGCAAATGTCTAATCCCCTCTCGATTAACTAGAAAGTTGTTAACTATCTTTCAGCTGCACAGCAGTCCCCCGGGATACTTTGCTGCCTCCGGAATACTTTCTCCAAATATGTATGTAGTTTTTCTGGAGTCATCTTGATGAGTATTTTAAGGATCAAAAGTCTAAAACTACATAAATCCATGGCACCACAAATTGCAGACTAAAAAAGTAAGCCATTTGTTATTATTTTCTAGCCTCAGGTATATCACAAAAGTGACGTGCATCACACATCACTAGAGTTAATTTAAGCCTAAAAAGAAGAAAAATAATTTCTTTTTTGATAACCATGACATTTGTACCAGCTTGCACGCTCCTCGACTAATTCCACAGGAATACCTGTCATCTAACAACATGTATCTGGTAACTCTATCCATCAAGGCTAGGACAAATGGAAAAAAAAAACACCCAGTGTTTTTGTGTCTGGAATTTGAACATGAAACCTCATTAGTTCTAAATCTGCTTCATTGACCACTAGGCCCACAGCCTTGGGTAAAAAGAAAAGAAATTTTATAGGTTAAGCTATTGAAATGACATCTATCTGCTCACAATTCTCAAGTAAAACATAACCTCTAAAAATTAGAGTAAGTAAATTTTGCATCGTCCTCAAGCTACTCAAATAAAAAAAAATCAAACAATCAATAAAAGCAGAGCTAATGTTGATAAAGCAGTTATCCTAAACGCATTTTGAACACTGATCAATGCTTTCCAGCTAAATTCTATCACAGCAGTAACATAAACCTCAGTCATGAATTCACAAAAACTCAATGCGAAAAGAAAAAATTATCACCTGATTGCCGAGGAAATCTAAAATGTGAACGGCTCCACTGTATGTACCAAGGGCAATCATTCTCTCGGCGACGGCAATACATGTAGCAGCATCGCTTGAAAGAAGCGATTGCACACTGCCTCCCATCCTCTGATACTTGAGCCTTGGTTCATATTCATCTTCTTCTCCTTCCTCTTCTTCTTCATCGGAATATTCTTCTTCTTCGTCCCTCTCGTCGTCGCCGTCGATTCCGTTATCCGATAACTTTCGTGACATCCCGGAACTCCGTTCGCCGGAGGAATTATACAGCGATTGCCGAGTGGAGATCTGTAAAGGGGAGTACCTTTATGGAGTTTCGGTGCTTTACTTTTTTTCGTGGGGTGTTTGAAGAGAAAGAAATAAATAGAACCTTTAGGGGTTTGCCCGTTAAACAGTTGATTAAGTAAACACTTCAACTAAAACAAATATTATCCTAATATAATTTTCAACGTCCTTTGGAATGGCTCAATTCGTTTAGAGGGTGGTTATTCACATGAATGACTCGAGATTGATCTCCTCTCAGTGCCTTCTCAGTCAAGCATGTCGCATAAGGCTTGTCTAGTGCGGTTTACCTCTCATTTGTTGTTTACAGGTACACAGTGGGGGATTTACCTAGTGCTCACCCGAAGGACAAAGGTTGTAGCGGTTGCGGGTTATCTTAACGTTAAAAAAAATAAAAATAAAAAATATATATATTTATATGCATAAAACGCATTTAGCGAATACGATTTATGAGTAAAATTATGCGTCTTCTTATTTATTGTTGAAATTACTATATTACCCCTTCCGTTTAATTTTATTTGTCCAATATTTTAAATATATATTTATTTCATTTATTACTTTTATAATATCAAGAAAAGATAAATATTTTATCTTTTAAAAATCGTCATGTCGTTAAAAACTTGAAAACCCCCTTCTCAGATACCTAAATAGAAAGAGCTAAGAATGAAAGGCATAAAACGCATTCAACGAATACGATTTATGAGTAAAATTATGTGTCTTCTTATTTATTGTTGAAATTACTATACTACCCCTTCCATTTAATTTATTTGTCAACTATTTTTAAAATATATTTATTAATTTCATTTATTACTTTTATATTATCAAGAAAAGATAAATATTTTATCTTTTAAAAAACCGTCATGTCATTGAAAAATTGAAAAATCCCTTCTCAGATACCTAAATAGAAAGAGCTGAGAATTAAAGGCATAAAACGCATTCAGCGAATGAGATTTATGAGTAAAATTATGTGTCTTCTTATTTATTGTTGAAATTATATTACACATTTCGTTTAATTTATATCCACTATTTTAAAAAATATTTATTAATTTAATTTAATACTTTTATAATATCAAGAAAAGATAAATATTTTATCTTTTAAAAAAACGTCATGCCTTTAAAAACTTGTAAAACTCTTCTCAAATACCTAAATAGAAAGCGCTAAAAATGAAAGGCATAAAAGGCATTCAACGAATGCGATTTATTAGTAAAATTATGTGTCTTCTTATTTATTGTTGAAATTATATTACACATTTCGTTTAATTTATATCCACTATTTTAAAAAATATTTATTAATTTAATTTAATACTTTTATAATATCAAGAAAAGATAAATATTTCATCTTTTAAAACAACGTCATGTCGTTGAAAACTTGAAAAACCCTTCTCAGATACCTAAATAGAAAGTGCTGAGAATGAAAGGCATAAAACGCATTCAGCGAATGCGATTTATAAGTAAAATTATGTGTCTTCTTATTTATTGTTGAAATTATTGTATTACTCCTTCCGTTTAATTTTATTGATCAACTATTTTTAAAATATATTTATTAATTTCATTTATTACTTTTATAATATCAAGAAAATATAATTATTTTATCTTTTAAAAAGCAATCATGTCGTTGAAAACTTGAAAAACTCTTCTCAAATACCTAAATAGAAAGAGTTGAGAATGAAAGGCGTAAAACGCATTCAACGAATGCTATTTATGAGTAAAATTCTGCGTCTTCTTATTTATTGTTGAAATTATTATATTAACCCTTCCATGTAATTATATTCGTCCAATATTTTAAAAATATATTTATTTGTTTCATTTATTACTTTTATAATATCAAGAAAAGATAAATATTTTATCTTTTAAAAAACATCATGTCGTTGAAAACTTGAAAACCCTTTCTTAAATACCTAAATAGAAAGCGATGAGAATGAAAGGCATAAAACGCATTTAGCAAATGCGATTTATGAGTAAAATTTTGTGTCTTCATATTTATTGTTGAAATTACTATATTACCCATTCCGTTTAATTTTATTTGTCCACTATTTTTAAAACATATTTATTGATTTCATTTATTACTTTTATAATATCAAGAAAAGATAAATATTTTATCTTTTAAAAAAAGTCATGTCATTGAAAACTTGAAAAATCCTTCTGATATACATAAATAGAAAGCGCTGAGAATGAAAGGCATAAAACGCATTCAACGAATGTGATTTATGAGTAAAATTCTGCGTCTTCTTATTTATTGTTAAAATTACTAAATTACCCCATCCGTTTAATTTTATTTGTCAATTTATTTTAAAATATCTTTATTTATTTCATTTATTACTTTTCTAATATCAAGAAAAGATAAATATTTCATTTTTAAAAAAAATGCCATGTCGTTGAAAACTTGAAAAAAACACTTCTCAGATACCTAAATAGAAAGCGCTGACAATGAAAGGCATAAAACACATTTAGAGAATGTGTTTTATGAGTAAAATTATGCGTATTCTTATTTATTGTTGAAATTACTATATTACCCCTTCCGTTTAATTTTATTTTTTTAATATTTTATAAACATATTTATTTATTTCATTTATTACTTTTATAACATAAAGAAAAGATAAATATTTTATATTTTAAAGAAATGTCATGCCATTGAAAAACCCTTCTCATATACATCAATAAAAAGTACTGAGAATTAAAGGGATAAAACGCATTTAGCGAATGCGATTTACGAGTAAAATTTGGTGTATTCTTATTTATTGTTGAAATTACTATATTACCCCTTCTTTTTAATTTTATTTGTCCACTATTTTTAAAATATATTTATTAATTTCATTTATCACTTTTATAATATAAAAAAAAAGATAATTATTTTATCTTTTAAAGAATCGTCAAGTCGTTGAAAACTTGAAAAAAACCTTTCTCAGATACCTAAATTGTAACGACATGTTCCCGTCGTTATAGAAAAACCAATGGGAAAAGAATTTGAGCCAGAAAACTTTTGAGTAGTGACTTGAAAAATTGTAGTTTAGTCCAGATTTGGACGAAATCTGAGTCAAGTGAGTTCTAGGTAAATCTGGTAATGAATGGGGGATTTAAATATGAATTTGATTACATAAGTGGATAGCTAAGACGTTAAGGAGCCCATACGGCTTTACGGAATCGAATTCGGGAGAGTAGAACTCCTGAAAATGATCTTGGTGTGAAATAGTAGTTTTAGAACGTCCTGATTTGAAAGTGTGTTGTGAAATGGGAGCTTGGAACTCAAATTTCAAGGTTCTGTCTCCGTGCAAGCCTTCAGGGTGGGATTAATTCAGCCAGGGCGGGGCCGCTGTAGAGGGATGGGGTCTGCCGTAGCGGGACAGTCGTGACTTAAGTCGAGGGAAAACCCCAAAATCGTTATTTTCTACAAACCTTCATTCTTGAGAGGCGACCCAGGGTTATTTCTTGACAAATTCCCACGACTTCTAGCGCAAAAGGTAAGATTATTACTCCCCTAATCTGTTTTTCGATCAGTAGAACTTAGATTCTTGGGTAAATATCAATGGGGGAAAAACCACTGATATTTTGGCTTGAAATTGATGGTCGGAAAAGCCCTAATTGAATATTAGGAGCTTGATTTGGTCTTGGGTTAATAATTGTGTTATTTTCCGGGTAATTTAGACCTTATTTGTTGATCCTTGCGTAAATTACTCGTTTGTAGACCAAGATCAAGCGGAAAGAATCTGGAAAGGAAAGGCTCAAGTATCTTAGGAGGATTCAAGCTTGGTTTCGAGGTAGGTGATGGTTTGATTTCCTGTTTGTGTGATATATGTCGGTAATTGCTTTGTTGTATGCATGTATGTATGAGAATAAATAATGTAAACTGAATATAATGCAGATGAGTTTATGTATACGAATGATTACATGTCATGAACCCATTATTTGATTGTATAACTATGAGTATTGTTCATTATGGGTGTGATTGTGATCCGACACATATATTGGAGCGGGTGTCACGTTCCGATACATACATTGGATTGGGTGTCACGTTCCGACACATATATTGGATCGGATGTCACGTTCCGACACGTGTGATTGTGATTATGGTTGTGCTGACTGGATTGGGTGTCAAGTTCTGACACATATATTGGATCGGGTGTCATGTTCCGACACATGTATATTGGATCGGATGTGACGTTTCGACACAGTAACAGTTTGGGTGTGGGTTTCATAAGAGGACCACTGTGATTATACATTCGTGTCTAATTGTGTTGATATTGGGAACTATATGTTGCTCTTGAAATGATAATTGATATGTGTATTCTGTATATGTGTGTTTACTGTGTTGTAATATCTTGCCTATGTTTCACTTATTGGAGTGGCCGTGTGATCGTACCCATACACTATGGTTGTGTGCTGATACTGCACTTGCTCGTTCTTTGTTGAGTATAGGGCATCTTCAGGCGGTTACTGATTGACCTCAGCTAGGAGATAATTGAGCGTGACCGAATTCAAGGGTGAGTCAGTTCTTTCAGGCTGTCATGGATCTTTCTTGTTTAAGTCCACTCTTTTCGGACTCAGACTATTGATTTAGGCTGTTTTGTTTAGTTTTCGGGGTTGCGCTCCCTTTTCTTAGACTTGTTAGTTAATCAGAGTTTTGGTATAATGACTTTCAGTTCTAGGGGTTGAAATTCTACGTCTTATTATTTATTGTTGAAATTATTATATTAACCCTTCCGTTTAAATTTATTCGTCCAATATTTTAAATATATATTTATTGATTTCATTTATTACTTTTATAATATCAAGAAAACATAATTATTTTATCTTTTAAAAAAACGTCATGTCGTTGAAAACTTGAAAAACCCTTCTCAGATACCTAAATAGAAAGCACTGAGAATGAAAGACATAAAACGCATTCAGCGAATGCGATTTATGAGTAAAATTTTGTGTCTTCATATTTATTGTTGAAATTACTATATTGCTACTTCCATTTAATTTTATTTGTCCACTATTTTTAAAATATATTTATTGATTTCATTTGTTACTTTTATAACAAGAAAAGATAATTATTTTATCTTTTTAAAAAAATGTCATGTCGTTAAAAACTTGAAAAATCCTTCTGATATACCTAAATAGAAAGCGCTGAGAATGAAAGTCATAAAACGCATTCAACGAATACGATTTATGAGTAAATTATGCGTCTTCTTATTTATTGTTGAAATTACTATATTAACCCTTCAGTTTAATTTTATTTGTTCAATATTTTAAAAATATATTTATTTATTTCATTTATTACTTTTCTAATACCAAGAAAAGAAAAATATTTTATCAATTAAAAAAAGATCATGTCGTTGAAAACTTGAAAAACTCTTCTTATGTACCTTAATAGAAAGTGTTGAGAATGCAAGGCATAAAATGCAGTGAGCGAATGCGATTTATGAGAAAATTTTGCGTTTTTTTATTTATTGTTGAAATTACTATATTTCCCCATGCGTTTAATTTTATTTGTCCACATTTTTTAAATATATTTATTTATTTCATTTATTACTTTTGTAATATCAAAAAAAGATAAATATTTCATCTTTCAAAAAAAGGTCATGTCATTGAAAACTTGAAAAATCGAAAAATCCTTCTCAGTTACGTAAATAGAAAGTGCTGAGAATGAAAGGCATAAAACACATTCAACGAATGCGATTTATAAGTAAAAATTTTGCGTCTTCTTATTTATTATTGAAATTACTATATTACCACTTTCGTTTAATTTTATTTGTCCACTATTTTAAAAATATATTTATTGATTTTATTTATTACTTTTATAATATCGAGAAAAGATAATTATTTTATCTTTTAAAAAAATGTCATGTCGTTGAAAACTTGAAAAACTCTTCTCAGATATATAAATAGAAATCGCTGAGAATGAAAGGCATAAAACACATTCAACGAATGCGATTTATGAGTAAAATTATGTGTCTTCTTATTTATTGTTGAAATTACCATATTACCACTTCCGTTTAATTTTATTTGTCCACTATTTTAATAATATATTTTTATTTCTTTCATTTATTACTTTTATAATATCAAGAAATGATAAATATTTTATGTTTTAAAAAAATGTAGTGTCGTTGAAAACTTGAAATACCCTTTTCAGATATCTAAATAGAAAGCGCCGAGAATGAAAGGCATAAAACGCATTCAGCGAATGCTATTTATGAGTAAAATGATATGTCTTCTATATATATATTATTTTCATTTTATAAACTTCTTACTTAAATTGACAATCTTTACATTAATTTAATTTAACATATATCAATACTGGTTAAATCTTTTTGATACATTTTGTACTTTCTTTGTTCTCTGAAATTTTATATTTATTTATTTATTTAAAATTTTGTTGTTTTTTTATAATTGTTATTTGTTCATTTTTACTCTAACAATTTAAAAGATATTAAACATAATAATTCTTAGAAAATATATATTCATTTGTTGACAGTTATAACAATTTAAAAGATATTTAACATAATAGTTTTTCGAAAATATATATTCATTGGTAGTTATTATAACAATGAATATTTTGCATTATGTGTTGTAGTTTTGTTCTTCGTTTTTTGTAATATGTAATATTATCTTTAATTATTGGAAATATCACACTAGGAAAAAGGTTTTGTTATTAATAAAATATAGCAACCAATACATATATTTTTGTTCAAAAACTTAATAAAAAATATTTTCATATAAATTATTGATATATGTCGTATTCAACATATACAAAAATCATAGACTTGATCCAATCTTAGCAAGCAATTTGAGTTGAGAATTATAGCATGAGCATGATGATTGGTCAAAGGACAAGCATAGGAGAAAATTGAGATTTATCTCTTAAGTGTAAAAATTATATTGAACTTTTCAAGTAAATAAACTAATCTGGGTAGAGTTTAATTTTTCTATCCTAAAATTATTTTACAGATATGTAATTTCCTAAAAATATGATAATTGCTTATTTTTCATTAACCACTTAACACTTTAACACTACAAAGCATAAAGAAAGAAGATTGGGTGTGTTTGGTATGAAGGAAAATGTTTTCCTGGAAAACAAGTTGATTTTTGACTTATTTTCTCATGTTTGGTTGGTGAGTAGAAAATATTTTTCGGAAAAGATTTTTAGTGTTGGATTTATGAATGATTTTTTTTTTTGAGAAATATCTTTTATTTTTACTAGGGTAGAAAATAATTTTTGAAATTGAAAATATTTTTTAAAAACAAACTTAA
>NW_006239029.1:857403-881084 GCF_000226075.1 Solanum tuberosum | reverse complement strand
AAATTAGAAATATCTTTTAAAAATAATTTTTAATATTTTTTTGGGAGGGGGTGGGGGTAGGGGTAGGGGTGAGGGTGAGGGTGGGTAAAAAAATTGAATTTAAAAACAAGTTTTAAATTATTATTTTTTGGGGGAGGCTGGTTTGAGAGTAGAGACAAAATAAATTGATTTTTTCAACAAAAAGTAATTGTAATTTGGGAGGGGGTGAGGGTGAGGGTGGGTAAAAAAATTGAATTTAAAAACAAGTTTTAAATTATTTTTTTTGGGGGGGTTGATTGGGGGGCTGATTTGAGGGTAGGGACAAAATAAATTGATTTTTTCAACAAAAAGTAATTGTAATTTGGGAGGGGGTGAGGGTGAGGGTGGGTAAAAAAATTGAATTTAAAAACAAGTTTTAAATTATTTTTTTTGGGGGGGTTGATTGGGGGGCTGATTTGAGGGTAGGGACAAAATAAATTGATTTTTTCAACAAAAAAGTAATTGTAGTTTGAAGTTGGAATAGAGTTTTGGAAAATGTTTTCCTTAAGTTTTGAAGGGAAGTCATTTTCCTTAAATTTGAGGAAAATGAGTTGATTTGGAAAACATTTTCCAAAACATTTAACCCAACCAAACATGAGAAAATTGGAAAATGTTTTCCTTCCTACCAAACACACCCATAGTATTTGCGAATTCGTTACTTCTTGAGGTGGATATTCGCATCAAGTTTTTTTAGAAGACTATTCAAACGTTTTAAATTTTATTTTATTTTTTAGTGTATAAATAATAGGTGAAAGAAAAAGAAGTGTTGAAGAAAAATTTAATTAAAAAAAAACACAATAATATACTTTCTTTAAACTTGTTCAAGTTACATTCTAAAAAAATATTTTATTGAGTGTTATTTGAATCTACTTTATCAAGACACATTATTTAAGTGACTAGCTATTCTCTTTTGTGAGGAACCCACACATATTACCGTAAAAATATACATCATAAGCAATTTTTAAATCTTATATAAGCATTTCTTTGAGAGTTGAATAATATATGATTTATTTTCATTGTCAAACAACAAGGGAGTGAAGACTCTATAAGATAAATTTTTAGTGCAACAATATATCCACAAGTACAAGATTGTAGTACGATACATTGATATTTCATTAAAGCTTGTATAAACCATTGAACCTTTTACACAAATAATTTTAGTCAGAGTATTAATTTTAGACCAATTAAAAATTTATCACACTTAAAGTTCAGAGATTCGCAATAGCAAAATCATCTACAACAATAAGTGTTAGTCTGGTCTTCTCGTCCATTTTTCAATATAAATCACTTTAGATGTAATGCTAAAACTCAAAAGTAAGTTATATGTACGTAATTATTCACTACATTATTTAATATAGTATTTGTCTTTTGAGCTGAGGATCTATCTGAAATATATATTTTGTACTTTACAAAGATAAATACAAAATATGCATACAATTTACCCTTTTTAGTCTTCATTATGAAATTACATTGATTGTGTTTAATTGTTGTTATTGTTCAATGCATCGCTTGATTAACTACATCAAATAATATCCACATTAAATTATGTCTAAATCTGTTGGAGTTAGTGGATCCTGATATTATTTCTCCATACTTGTATTGGGCCTGACCCGATATTTATGATGTATTTTCAATAATAGGTAGTTGGGCCTCACACAACTGTATATATAGGCATGGGCCAGATATTTTGTAACAACATTTCATTTCTTCTCAGTCTGATAATAAAATTGTTTCTTATTTCTCTCTCCAGAAAGCTCCATTGTAATGGAGTCGGTTCATTATTTCCGCCTCGAATCTTAATTGTTTACATGGTATCAGAGCATAGATCCTTCTAGTTCTAGCTTCCTACTCTCGATCGATTCTACCCTCGTCGTTTTTCGTTTGGATTTTACAAGTCTCAGAATCGAATCAAGGATTTTCTAGGGTTCCAACTAGTTCGTGTTTGGAATCTCTCTGTGCAAAGGTTGTTCTCTTTCTGGTAGTGAAAGAGTCTGGGATTCACGTTCTACTCTCCTTCGTTTGGTTATTCATATCATTTTTTTGGTGTTCGTGATTATCTTTCGATGACTGGAACTGCGACATCAACGATTTCTTCGTCTACTGGTAGTGTTTCTTCTTTGCCATCCAGAACTGAGTTTCACAAAGATGATTATACACATCATTATCATCCTCTTTATGTCCATCCTTCTGATATCTTAGGAGGTTCTTTAGTGTCTGTCCCCTTTGATGGAACTTGTTATGCTAGTTGGAGACGCACTATCCTTGTCACCCTATCCGTCCGCAACAAACTCGAGTTTATCGATGGAACCTCCTTGCGCCCCTCCTCTGACTCACCATTAGCTAGACAATGGCAGAGGTGCAATGATTTTGTCCATTCATGGCTTCTTCATTCTTAATCTAAAGAGATTGGGCGTAGTGTTGAGTATTCTGAACTTGCTAATGACGTCTGGAGTGAACTTCAGGAACGATATGGTAAAGCTGATGGTGCTAGAATTTTTGAGTTGCGAAAGGAACTAGCTCATATTTCTCAAGGATCTCTTGACATTCCATCATATTTCAACAAAATTAAGCAACTCTGGGATGAGATTGCCTCCATTTCTGTCAGACGAGCTATGATTTGTAATTGTGGTGCCAAAGGACTTTATCAGGAAGATGAAGATGAGCAGAAGCTCTATCAGTTCCTCATGGGGCTGAATGACACTTATGTTCAGGTTAGGAGTCACATCCTTCTGTTGAAACCCACTCCTTCGGTTGGAGTTGCATATGGGTTGCTTCTTAATAATGAAAAACAGAGAATAGTGTCTGCTCCTTCTCACTTTCCTTCCAGCTCTACGTCCTTCAATGTTGGAGTTACGAAATAACCGTCATTTTCCTCCCGGGTAAATTTTGAATCTACTATGTCCTCTATTCTCTGCAAATATTGCAAGAAACCAGGGCATATAATTGACAAGTGTTACAAGTTACATGGTTTTCCACCTGGTTTTAAGTTCACAAAAAATCTAGGATCCCGAAAGACTGCAGCTCATGTTGAAGTTGAGCCTCTTTCGGCCTCCCATTTGTCTTCAGAAGCTACTGATGGTGGTCTTTATGGGTTAACCTCTGATCAACATTCTCAATTGTTGTTGCTGCTGAAACAGACTCACATTTCTCCTACTACATCCAGTCCTTCATGTCTTATGGCGTCTACCAATTTTGCTGGTAAGCTGATATCTGAAAGTGTTATGTACAAATCATGCATGCTCTCTCAGGTAGATAGTTTCCTCTGGATCATAAACTCCGGAGCTTCCGATCATATAACTTCCCACAAGGACTTACTTTTCAACCTTCAAACATTACCTATCCCTGTACTTGTTTCCCTTCCTAATGGTTATAAAGTTAAGGTCACCAATACAGGTTCCTTGACTCTGTTTCCTCACATTACTTTGCATAATGTGCTTTACATCCCTTCCTTTCAGTATAATCTTATCTCTGTTCACAAGCTTGTTAATCAGTTAGATGGAGTTGTTTACTTTACCAAAACTTTGTGTGTTTTACAGGCCCCTTCTTAGAAGATGCCTCTGGTTCTTGGTAAGGTAGATAATGGCCTCTACAAGCTGTTGCTTCCTCCCACAACTTCTTCTAAGCATACTTCTCTCACCGAAACTTGTCAATTTTCAAATGCTTGTACTTCTTCTGTTGTTTGTTCCTCTATTCCCTGTAGTTCTACTGTTGATTCTGATGTATCTGTTTCTCTTGGCACTTCTGCCAATGTAACTGATGTTGTTTCTGACAAGTTGAATAAAGTCAATAAAATGGATATTGTTTGGCATTATAGACTTGGTCATTTTTTTTTCTCGTATGAAAGATATTTCAGCACTTCAACATATTTTATCTCCTAAACAATCATTTCCTTGCCCTGTTTGTCCCTTAGCTAGACAAACTAGGCTTATTTTCCCTGACAACTCTATTCAATCCACTTCCCCTTTCCAGTTGATCCACTTGGATACTTGGGGACCCTATCATTCTCCTACTCATAATGGCTCTAGATATTTTTTGACGATTGTCGATAACTTTTCTAGAGCCACCTGGACACATTTAATGGGTGCTAAGAGCAGTGTTTTTGATCTTTTGAAAGCTTTTATCAACATGGTTGAAACCCAATTTAGCTCCAAGGTCCTCACTATCAGGAGTGATAATGCTTTTGAGTTGGGTTCCAGCTATGCTGGTATTGATTTTTTTCCCACAAGGGTATTATTTATCAAACCACATGCCCTCACACTCCACAACAAAATGGAGTTGTGGAGAGAAAACATCGACATTTGCTTGAAACTGCCAGGGCTTTTCTTTTCCAGTCTTCTCTTCCCATTCACTTTTGGGGGATTGTATGCTCACTGCTACGTACCTTATTAACAGATTCCCTTCTTCTTTATTACATAAGAAAAGCCTATATGAGCTCCTCTACTCTAAACCCCCCACCTACTCTCATCTTCGCGCTTTTGGGTGCTTCTGTTACTCAACTATCTCTAAGTCTAATCGAGACAAGTTTCAACCTAGAGCTTCCCCTTGCATTTTCTTAGGATATCCATTTGGAAAGAAAGGGTATAGACTATATAATCTCTCTTCCAAAACTTCTTTTGTTTCTAGGGATGTTGTATTCCATGAACGTATCTTCCCCTTTTCTACTTCCAGCACTGTTCCTTCTTCTCCATCCCCTTTTCCTTCCTCCTCTTATTTTGATGACCTTACTATTGTTGATCATCCTCCACCTGCTAACCCTATTGTTTCTTCCTTTCCTTCTTCTCCCTTGTCTTCCCCTTGTCCTTCACCCTATTTCTCCTTTACTAGTGATTTACTTTCTGATCATCATGATCCCCTACTGCCTCCTTCGAGAAAATCTTTTCGACCTCATTTTTTGCCCAAATATCTCAGTGACTATTCCCTTTCTCCTTATCTCTTTCATACGTCTGCGCACGTTTTTAGTTCCCTTAATTCTGGAGAGCATCCTGTTGTTGAACCTAATTCTTATTCTCAGGCTGCTCTTGTGCCTGAGTGGCAGCATGCCATGCAGTTAGAATTTGATACATTGGCTGCTAATGGTACTTGGGATATTGTTCCCTTACCTCATGGCAAGAAACCTATAGGGTACAAATGGATTTATAAGATCAAGTATAAAGCTGATGGAAGTGTGGAAAGATACAAGGCTCGCTTGGTAGTCCGGGGTGACATTCAAGTTGAGGGCATTGACTTTCATGAGACATTTTCCCCTGTTGTCAAGATGTCCACTGTCAAGACCTTGGTTGCTGTGGCTGTCAAGAAACAGTGGCCTATGTTTCAACTTGATGTCAATAATGCCTTCCTACATGGGGATCTTGATGATGAAGTCTTTATGCGCATTCCTCCTGGTTTGACTGTTTCTTCCTCATCTTCTGTTCCTTTAGCTTGCAAGTTATAGAAGTCAATTTATGGTTTACGGCAGGCTTTTAGGCAATGGTATGCCAAATTGTCTCAGGCGTTATGTTCTAGAGGTTATACCCATTCCCTCAATGATTATTCCCTTTTTCATAAGGGTTCTGGTGATTCTTTGGCCCTGCTTGCCATTTATGTGGATGATATCATCCTTACTGGGTCTGATCTAGTTGAGCTCTCCTGTCTCAAATCTTTCCTCCATGCTGAGTTCAGGATCAAAGACTTGGGGTCTATCAATTATTTTCTCGGGATTGAAGTCTTGTACACTACCTCTGGGGTTCTGCTACATCAGAAAAAGTTTGTCCATGATCTCATGACTTCCTTTCACAGTCTTAATTGTTCACCAGTGGTTTGTCCTCTTGACATAAATACCAAGCTACACATTGATGATGGGGACCCTTTTCCTCACCCCGAGAAGTATTGGTGTTTGATTGGAAAGTTGAATTCTTTAACTCATACGCGGCCTGACATCTGCTTTGTCGTTCAACATCTCAGTCAGTTCATGCAGCGACCATGCGTTCCCCATATGCGTGCTGCCTTGCATCTCATTCGTTACCTCAATGGTACTTCTGAGTTTGGTGTCTTTTTCTCCTCTGATCCTGACCTTTCCCTTGTTGTTTATTGCGATAGTGATTTTAGGGCTTGTGCTGACAGTCGTCACTCTGTGACTGGGTTCTGTGTAGTTTTGGGCGGTAGCTTGATTGGTTGGAAGTCCAAAAAGCAGGCTGTTGTGTCTCTTTCTTCTGCTGAGACTGAATACAGGGCTATGAGCAAAGCTGTTGCTGAAATCACTTGGGTCACTCGTCTGTTATCTGACCTTGGGCTGCCTGGTTTCACCTATGTTCCTCTATTTTGTGACAACCAGGCTGCTATCCATATCGCCAAGAATCCTGTTTTCCACGAGCGTACCAAACACATCGAGTTGAATTGTCATTTCGTCTGCTCCAAGCTTTCTGATGGGTTGATCTGCCTGTCTCATACTGTCAGTGCTTCTCAATTGGCCGACATGTTCACCAAATGTCTACCTAGTGCTACTCATCATGTGCATCTTCACAAGTTGGGTGTTCTGTCACCCCTCCAACTTGGCGGGGGGGGGGTGTTGGAGTTAGTGGATCCTGATATTATTTCTCCATACTTGTATTGGGCCTGACCCGATATTTATGATGTATTTTCAGTAATAGGTAGTTGGGCCTCACACAACTGTATATATAGGCATGGGCCAGATATTTTGTAACAACATTTTATTTCTTCTCAGTCTGATAATAAAATTGTTTCTTATTTCTCTCTCCAGAAAGCTCTACTGTAATGGAGTCGGTTCATCATTTCCGCCTCGAATCTTAACTGTTTACAAAATCAATATTATGAATTAAAAAATTGTATAACAAACGTAAGATCTTTGTACAATTATTCTCCATGGTCTTCACTTATGTAATTATATTGATTACATTGTTATATTTGGTGTTGTTATTCAATGCATCATTTGATTGACGACATCAAATAATATCCATATTAAGTTACGACAAAATAAATACTTTTTTGTTACATACAATATGAATTGAAAAAAAATTGTATAATGATAATATATTATTAAGACTATGTACGTTGGAGTCAAGACTTGGATAAAAATAGTAGGAGGAGACTCAATGCACTTTTCATATTGATAGGTTACTCCAAGAATCAAACCTTAGCCAATTATTTGCCTTGGCAATTAGTATATTGATGCGACAAATTAAAAGTGAGATGTCATGGTGTATGTTATTTGCGGATGTCGTAGTTTTGATTGGCGAGACTCATAACAGAGTTAACATAAGTTTGAGGTGTGAGATAGACTTTGAGTCTAAAGGGTTCTTATATATTGAGCAGAACTAAGACTAAATACTTAGGGGTCGTTTGGTAGGAAGTATTAGGAGAAATAGTACATATATTATGTATGGTATTAATTAGTACTCCCTTTGTCCCAATTTATGTGACTTACTTTCCTTTTTAGTCAGTCCCAAAAAGAATGATACATTTCTATATTAAGTAACTTTTCAACTATAAAATGTCTATTTTACCCTTAATGAAATGATTTACAGCCACACAAATTTCTATCATTCATTTTGGACCACAAGTTTTAAAAGTCTTCTCTTCTTTCTTAAACTCCGTACCGAGTCAAACTACCTCACATAAAATGGGACGGAGGGAGTACTATGTTTGGTAGAATTTTTGGGCCTAAGTATAACTAATCCATGGATTAGCTATACACCCAACATGGTATTATAGGATGTATTATTAATACCTTCCATTTGGTGGTATTAGTAATACATAGGATTTAATACCATGAGATTATCTATGTAAAGACAAAAATATCCCTAAAATCATTTTATTGATTTTCTTGATTTTATATTTTATATTTGTACTAGTAAATTTATTTAAATAAATTAGCTTACAATTTATTATTTAGAGGGAGTTGTTTGTTGATAAATAAATGCAATACATATCAATATAATATTTAAAATGTGAGATGTTTAACATTTACTAATTTAAAAGACGAATATATCACCACATGACGTTTCTGATCTTAATTGAATATATTATTTGTTGATTTATATGTGGTTTCTAATTATTTGTATTTTGAACAATTTATAAATTGCATAATTAACATTTTTAAGTGTTTATTTATTAAGATAACAATTATTTACCCTCAAATAATTCAAGTGAGAAAATAGCAAAATGACAACAAAATTGTTCTTCTCCTAGCTAGTTAGAAGGCCATAGAAAAATAATATTGTTTGGCAATTATCTACATTGTCCCGATTACATAAAATAGAAAATTTCATAATAATTCAAGGGTATAATTGGAAAGAAGCTTTTTGTAGAGTTTTAATCCAAATACAAGATGAGTTAGGAAGCAATGAACCAAACACTTGATAAAAATTAATAAACTTTATTATTTTTCTTCATTTCTTTGTCTTTTGTTCTTGTCTTCTAATTTTCTAAAAATAGATAAAGAGTTTTTTACCGATTATCGAAGGATTCGTTCGAATCCGACCCAACATGGATTTTTAGCTAAAATGGTTTTTTGGTAGATAGAGAAAGATACAAAACTTATACCCTACATTACTAATCCTAGCACTACTAATCCATGCATTAATAATCATTGCGTTATCAATCCCTGCGTTATTATTTTTCTACCAAACAACCCCTTAGAGTACAAGTTCATTCTTGTGGCACATGAGTCTGACGTGGATGTGAGGCTTGATGCATACCTCATCTAAAAGAAACATAGTTTCAAGTATCTAAAAGAAACGTAGTTTCAAGTATCCATGAAAATAGAGAAACTAGTGAGGATGTCATCACCGTATTGGAGCACGGTGGATGGAATGGAAGTTCGTTTTCGGAGTCTTATGTGATAAAAATGTATCACATAAACTTAACGAGTTATACATAATGGTGATTAAACCTACTATGTTGTATTAGACAAAGTGTTGGTCATTCAAAAACTCTCACATTCAAAAGATGAAAGTGGTGGAGATGAATATGCTGTGATAGATGTGTGGGTATAAAAGAGATATGATTAAAAACAAGTATATTTAGGACAAGGTGAGAGTGACTTCAGTGGAAGACAATATACGAAAAGCAAGGTTGAGATGGTTCAGACATATTATGATAAAATGTATGAATGTCTTAGTGAGAAAGCGTGAGAGGTTGACTATGGATGAATTCATGAGAGGTAGAGGTAAACATACACCAAAGAAGTATTGAGGAGAATTGATTAGACAAGATAAGACACAATTACAACTTATCGAAAATATGACCTTAAATAGAAAAATGTGAAGGACACAAATTAAGTCAAAATGTTAGTAGATATGAGTATGTCCATAGCAATATGTATAAGTGCATTATCTTGCTGCCCTGACCAATAGTCATAGCATTAATGTTGTAGTTTTTTGTTCTTTGATTTCAGTTATCTGTTGTTTCGTGTGATTCTATTACTCCCTGTCACAACCAAGACTGTCGTGATTGGCCCTCACACTAACCCTCTAGTGGGAGAACCATTACTACAACCCAACTAAGCAATTTAACGAAAATCAAGCATTTAAAGATACAGAAGCAAGTTTAAATGACTAAATAAAATATGGAGTTTCTATAAAATTCGAAGGTCTAACAAAATAACTATTGCGGAAATTCAACCCCTAGAACTGAAAGTCATTGTACCAAAACTCTGTTTAACCAACAAGTCTAAGGAAAAAGGGGGTGCAACCCCGAAAACTAAACACAACATCCTAAATAAATAGTTTGAGTCTGAAAAGAATGGACTAAACAAAAGAAGGATCCATGGCAGCTTGAAAGAACTGGCTCACCCTCGAATCCGGTCGCGATCAATAATCTCCTAACTGAGGCATGTCAGTAGCTGTCTAAAGATGCCCTGTACTCAACAAAGAAAGAACAAGTGCAATATCAGCACACGCAATCATGGTGTACTGGTAGAATCACGCGGCTACTCCCATAAGCACGATATATACAAGCAATTACAACAGAGTAAGTACATATATACAAAATACATAGTTCAGTTAACATTTTAGGAACAACATACAATTTCCAATATCCATGACAGGTAAATATAAATGTAACAATCACAAGTGATCCTCTCATGGAACCCACGCCCAAACTGTTAGTGTGTCGGAACGTGACACCGGTCCAATATATGTGTTGGAACGTGACACCCGATCCAATATATATGTCAGAACGTGACACCCGATCCAGTTAGCACAACCACAATCACAATCACAACCATAATGAACAATACTCATAGTCATATAGTAAAGTAATAGGTTCATGGCATGTATTGTGCACACATAATCATTTCCTTAGATTTGATTCACATTTTCGTATTCACGTACATGCACGCATATAATGAAGCAATTATCCGACATATATCACACAATAGGAAATCAAATCATCACCTACCTCGAAACCAAGCCTGAATACTCCTAAGACACTAAAGCCTTCCCTTTCCGAATTTTTTCATCTTGTTCTTGGTCTATAACAAGTAATTAATACAGAGATCAATAAACAAGGTCTAATTTACCTGAATTATAACAAACTTATCAACTCAAGACCAAACCCATAATCCTAATGTTCAACTAAGGCTTTTCCCACCATCAACTTCAGGACAAAACCCTTCTCCAATGATAATTACCCAAGATTCTAAGTTCTAGGAATCGAAATACAGATTAGGGGAGTAATTAATTTACCTTTAGCGCTAGAAATCGTGGAAAACTGTCAAGAATCGCCCTAGGTCGTCCCTCAGCTCTTAAGAACGAAGTTTTACAGAAAATAACAAAATTAGAATTTTTCCCCGACTTAACTCGCGACTGGCCCACCACGACGGATCCCATCCTGCCATAGCGGCCCCGCCTTGGCGGGATTAATACTGCCCCAACGGCTTGCACAGAGACAGAAGCTCGAAATTTGAGTTCCAAGCTTCCATTTCACAACACATCTTCAAATCGGGACGTTCTAAAACTACCCTTTCACGCCAAGATCAATTTCAGGAGTTCTACTCTCCCGAATTCGATTCCGTAAAGCCATACAAGCTCCTTAACGTCTTGGCTATCCACTCATGTGATCAAATTCATAATTAAATTCCCCATTCATTACCAGATTTCTCTAGACCTCACCTGACTCAGATTTTGTAGGCTAGAAATTTCCAAGTTACTACTCAAAAGTTTTCTGGCCCAAATTCCTTCCCTGTTGGCTTTTCCATAACGACAGGAACATGTCGTTACACTCCCTCCATCCAAATTTATGTGACACCTTTCAGATTTCGAGATCCAAACAAGTTTAACTTTGATCATAATTTTTTCATACATCTTTTACTTATTTTGAAGTGTTGTTAATATAACTTGTAGTATTTTTACGTAGTTTTCAATATATAAATTTTATTTCAAAAAACTTGAATACTCAATGCCCAAATTTAAACTGTTTGACCAAATTGTGCCACATAAATTGAGACAGAGAGTATAATATTATTTTAATGTAGTACTGTTTTGCTACCATTTTGTCATTTTTTGTTATCATCTATTGTCTCTTGTACTTCCATTACATCTTTATTCTAGATTTTTTTTGTCTTAAACATACGGTCTATTGGAAACTGTCTTTCTACTTCACTACTGAGATAAAAGTAAGATGTGCGTACACTCTCCCTACTCATACACATTCTATGCGATTACGTGAAATATGTTGTTGTTGTTGTCGTTGTAAATTAGACTATTTCAAAATATCTATTTAACACTCTGTTTGGATGATTGTTATGTATTGTTTCATAATGTATCATATTATATTGTATTATATTATATCATACTGTATTCTTCTAACAAATACAATGTTTGGATAAATTGTATTGTTTTCCATCGTTACATAATGTCACATATTCATAATTTGAATAATAAATCTACAAAAAAAATAAGGTACAAGGTAGATCTACTATGAAAAGATAGGATAAAGATGAAATATAATTATTAAATAATAAATAAAGACAAAATGAAAAGAAAAATATAAATATAACAATGCGATTACATCAAATCGATCATTACATAAAATAGATCTCTTAGTCATTATCTAACAATGAATTTAAATAATACAATATAATATAATTTAAGTAACAATCAAAATAAAGATCCTACCTATCAACGGTCCAAACAAGGTGTAAATCAACATGTAATTACCAAGTCCCACCAAAACAACCAATTTGAGCCCCGAGCCATCTTCCTTCCTACCTTTTTCTTTCTTCTCACATGCCACTACCAAATTTATCAACCAAAAAAAGTCTAACCCCACCACCATTTTTCTACTCAACAACTCAAATTTGCAGACTTTTCTTCACTCGCATCAGTAAAATATCCAACAATTTCTCAATCATATTGTGAGTGTTGAAGCCAGCCATTGTAAAAAACACAACAGTAGAGTTTTTCTCTTCTTTGATCCGGATCTCAGAAGTATGAGATCGAAAAGGGTTGATTTGGAAATTGCGGATTGAAATGCAGTCAAATTCTTCTCCGCCTTTTCCTTTGATTCCACTTGTTCTATTCAATGGCGGTCAATTGAGCGAAGGTGGGTTTGAATTATCTAGGTTTTTGTTTTTGGGTTCTTTGCTCTTCTCTCAAGGAGGCGACGACGGTATGGACTTGTCTAAAGTTGGAGAGAAGATTTTGAGTTCCGTTCGTTCTGCTAGATCTCTTGGTCTTCTCCCTTCTTCTTCTGATCGTCCCGAGGTAAATTCCGATTGCCCTCTTTCAGGCGGATTCAGGATTTCAAGTCCTAATTATGTCAGTGAATACATAGAATAATTGCTATCAGCTCTAGGTTGTCTAAATGTTGATCTTTATGTCTCGGTGGATATTTTATTGAGGTGTTGGCTAATTTTAGTTATCTGAATTGTCTAGAACATTGAAATGCAAAATTTTGATTATAATTAGAGGAACCACCCATTGCATCTACAAATTATAGGTCCTGCCTTACTATTTGTTGCAATTTTAGTAGGTTTTTGTTCATCAATTTATGCTCCACGTTAGAAGTACTGGGTTTAGACTTTAGCTGAACCTGATAGCTCTATCTTGCATCTGCCACTGCTTACAATATCTTTGTTAATTTTGTATTGGAGGCATATTCAGGATTTTAAGTCATTAGGCACTCATTTTTGACAGTGAATTCCATATTAGTATGTGGGTGTGGGCAAACATGTGATCGAACAATTGCTATCAGCTCCTGGTTGTCTATGGTGATCTTTATTTCTCAGTGGGTAGTGTTATAGGTGTTAGGTAATTTTGAGTTATCTGAATTGTTTGGAACAATGAAATGTACAATTTGATTAGAATTAGTTTAATTTTGTACGACGCAGCTGGTGTTCTAAGATGATTGAGTGTAAAAAATATAGACTAAAACTTGTCCTTGAGGTGGTTGTGTTAGAAATTACGGTAATGATACCAGAATGGAGTTAACTTTTGTGTTGAAAATTGGAGACTACAACTTGATTAAAACTTTAAGCGATTTGGTTGAGATAAGGTAGTTATGGTCTTATGGAAGTGTTTGAGCATCTCCAAGCTCTTGCTTGCGATAAAAATGGTGTTTTTACCCAGAAGGTTTTTTCTGGTTGTTAAAAAGTTTATAGAGCTCCCTGAGATTAGCTACTTTTATTTTTTAATTTTATTTTATATATGTATATATATATATATATATATATATATATATATATATATATATATATATATGTATATATATATTAAAGTTGCACCATAACAGTGCCAAAAGACTTTACTTGGTAGTGGTCTCATTCATGATATCCTCCCTTTTTTCATGAAAGTAATGCTTATTTGATGCTGGAAGGACCCCCCGCCGTACAAAGAGGTATAAATAAGTAGAGAGCCTAGACAAAATTTTGGTTCTCAAAAGAAGATGTCAATAATATGCTTATAGGAATTTTGTGGGTGCTCCTAAAGTTAAGCTAAAATTAAGACTAAGCCCTAAGTTGTACAAAGTAATGTTCCTCCCCTTTGAAACCTCTCCACATTCCTTTCTCTTATGGTATACACACATGAATGCTAGGAGTGCAATGCTGTGCTTCTCACATGTGGTATACTTCCTTTCTTGGATAATGGCAAGGTAATTTTTTTTTGAAACTGGTAACCTTACTCTATATATCCACAGGTATGTTACAACCTAAAGTATAGTTCCCCTTCAAAAGTATTACAATCTATCAAAAGCTCAAAACTATATGTGTTGCCTATAAACAATCTAGAACATCTAAGATGTCTTCTGTTTGAGCTAATAAACTATGTTTACACCAAAAGTAGAATAGAGCTAGACACTTCATTTTGAAACCCTGAAGACTATTTTGTACATTTTCAAAGCTCCTATTGTTTCACTCTTTCTAGATTGACCACCAAATGCATGCTGGGACACAATCTTCCGTCTCTCCCCCTTCTTTGTAACATTTCCATCCCTGTTCCGGCTACTAAGTACTCCTCTAAAACATCCTGGTTTCACCCACCTGATCCTTTTTAGGCTAGTGAACATTCTATAGCTGTTCTGTCCATTTACAATGTTTGAAAAGATGGTTGACTGTCTCAGCTTGTTCCCCACACAAATATCACCTAGAGGCCAACTGATAACCTCTCTTGTTCAGGTTCTCATGTGTTAGAACAGCTTCTTTTTCTCGGAGCCAATTAAAACAATTCACTTTGTAAGGCACCTTAGGCTTCCATATCATCTTCCATGGTAAGGTCATTTTATTTATAATGAAGTACCAAGAAGTACTTGAGTAAATAGAAAATTTACAGAAGTACAAAGTAAAACATACAAGTCCATAAACTCAGTCATGTTTGTGACAAAAAACCGTTTTGCCAATAAAATAAAATTTGAATGCATCTGAACTACGCAAAAGATGACAATTCCTTTTTTTTTCCGTCAAAACATCCTTTATTCCTTTCCACCCACACTACCGAAATGATGTGCAAAGGGATGTACTTTAGATCTTCTTCAGTTTTCTGTTAATCATCTGTGCCTGGCAACCACTAATCAAATATTTGAAGCTTTGTTGCACCGGCTAATGGACCCCAAAAACATTAAAAGATAAGGACCAAAGCTGCCAAATAAATTTCACTGCAGCAATTAATACTCACAGTTTCTGCAGCACATTCACATAAAAAGCACATGTTGCATAATATAAAGCCTCTTCTTTGTAGATAGCATGCACTATGTGAGGCAACCCATCCAAAGCAAGCAACTTTGGGTGGGGCATTAGTTCTCCATAGCATATTCCAAGGCCAATAATCAACGCACTCATCTGATTCTCTCTGCCGCAAGTCATAACAGGATTTAACAGTAAGCTTTCCTTCTCAATTCATTAACCACCATTGAGAGTCTTTAATACTTTTACTTATAAAAAAGAAAAAGAACCACTATTGAGAGTCTTCTTTGCAATCATTTAGTATCACGGCTGAATTTTGCAGAAATAGACCAGCTTCAGCGATTTCCCAGTCTGAACTGAATATTACGTCCAACATTAGACATGTAATCAGCCAACAATCGGTTTTTATTCACAGCAATGCTATTCAGGGTTGGAAAGAGGTCTTTAAGCAGTCCAGCTTTACTCCAAAAGTCTTTCCATAATCTGACCTTTTTCCCCTTTTCCCATTCCCCACCTGTCAGTTTAATTGTATTCTTGAATTCTCCCTCCCCACGAATTAACAATCTGCTCCTGGATAGCAGCTCCACAAGGGAAATTATCAGGTTTAGGATCTCCAAAACTGTCTTTTACCATACTTAGAGCCTGTTTGGATTGACTTATTTTAAGTGCTCTTTAGCCAAAATAATTTTTGTAGTGTTTGGATAAAAAAGAAAGTGTTTTTAAGTCAAAATAATAAAAATAAGCCAAAAGTCAATCCAAACAGGCTCTTAGCGATAATAACAGATTTCTACAAAACAGTTTTCATTCATTAAGCCTCCACAACATTATATTGCATGCATCCGTTCTGCTTTGAATATTCCTCGCCTCAAGGACACCACCTATTTAGCATCTTGTGACTTTTTTTTTGATAACCGAGAAATCCGTCTGTTGTGACCCGCCCTTTGAACCAATCACAGCCTTCTAAACTCGGTGGATAATGGGCCCGCCCCTCTACCTTTCTCCACTTAAATACATGGGAATACATCAAATAGGAAGCTTACACACATAGACCAGCCACACAACTAAACACAACATTACAAAGTGAACAACGTCTTGAGTTATAGGAAGTTGATCCGGTGATACCTTAGTAGACTCCGCCCCTAGAGTAACAACCTTGGATATGTACTGATATGGTGTGGGACTTGAACCTGCGACCTAAGCCACAAATCCTCCACCTTTTACCACTCGAGCTAGGCCTTGGGGGCTTGCATCTTGTGACTTTTTGCCACTTTACCAGATGCATTTTTCTAGTTTCAGCATTGCCATCCCACAATAAATTATTTCAGCAGATCTACTAAGCTGCTGGATGAGACGAGGGTGGAGTGAAACACATGAAAAATGGTGGAATCTAGTTCCTTCTTGCATATGGTCGTCAATTTGGAGGGAAAGAAACAATAGATGGTTTGAGAATATTACTAACCCAATGCAGAAAGTAAAAGAAAACTGCATTAATACTCTATATTTTGGGTGTAAAGAACAGGGTATAGATGAAGTAGATCAATTAGTAGATTTCCTAGGCTCTTTGTAATTGTGATTACTTGCCTTTTTATTTTTTGTTTGGTTGCCAGCATACCCTCATTGCTGATGAATATAACTTTACCATTCTCAAAAATATATATATATTTTTTTTCTAAGACTATTTTTTCTCTTCTCCACCTTCAATGGAATTGGGTTAAGCATCATTAAAAAGGTTGGTATACCTAAGAATAATGATTGTAGAAATTGGATGGCATGTTATGTACTTTTCTTGAAGGTATCTACTTCTCTCTTTTGTGTACACTGTATCTTATGACTTAAGATTTCTTTATCTGTCAACTTTTGGGGTGCAAGCGTTAAAAGAACAATAAACATGTTGCATGCATGCTCCCTCTGTGCACCTTTAGTTGGTAGATATGACTGGAAATAGAAGTGCCATAATTCAGTCTTTCTTTCTAAGGGACGGATAGAAATCATGATAAGGTTAACATTTTTTGCACTCTCGTAGTCTCGTTTTTTCTACTGTTCTTCTGATGACTATGCCATGAACAATCTTCGTTTTTTTTTTCCTTTTCACAAGATGAGAGTTTGCCTGCAGGTTCCTGAACGAGCTGCAGCTGCTGCTGCACTTGCACGTGTTCTAGCTGGACTACCTCCTCATCAGAGATACACTCTTTCATCAAGCTCGGAAGAACTGAGCTCAATATATGGGAGCAAACCTCCTGGTCAAGTTGTCGAGGAGCTGGAGGAAGAATTCTATGAAGAGGTCACCTTCTGCATCTTAATAAATATTGTAGCCATATGTGTTTCTGTCATGTACATTCTCTAGTGGATCACTGCAAAAAAGCAATCCCAGAAAAAACAGAAGAAAGAAAGATCTAGGTAAAAAATTGACATTGCTTTAGCCTTGTAAAGGTTGATGCTGGATTTTAATTTGATGGGTCCAGCATTTAGGTTTTTACCCCTGAACTTATTACAATTTCAAAATTATGGGTTCCAAATGTTTGAAATTTCTACAAACATTTCACACACATCCACACACGCACGTGCTCTCTCTCACACACACACAGTGGGATGGGGGGCACATGCAAGTGGGACAGAGTTGAGGTTGTACAGATGATGATTTTCCCCCATTGCCAGCTTGTTGCAGATTTATTTTTTATTCATCTAATTACTTCATTTTATCTCCTTTCTTCCCCTTAGTTGTCCCTGTACTTAAGCAGTTGCAATCCATATCACTACAATTTTTGTGATAGTTCCTGAGATATGTATAGGAATTTGATCCTGTCGGACATATTCTGGAGCATATGCCATCTGAAGAGAGTGAATTAGCTTACTTGGAAGATCAGGTATTACTTCAATTCTTTCTCTTGGGTGGAGGAGGGAGAGAATCCTCCATTTGAATGCTTGTTATTGACATATTGTACAAGTTCGATTGTTGTTTGTTATGTTTCAACTGTATGTCAATTAACTATACACATCTTTATTTTATGATACAACAACATACCCAGTCTAATCCCGCAAGTGGATTTGGGTAGGGTAGACTGATAGAGTATACGCAGGCATTACTACCTTGGGAGGTAGAGAGATTTGAAAGTGCAAAAGGAAGATTTGAAAGCCCCTTTACAATTTGTCAACCTTTCACTAGGGAGCTAACAAAGTCCAAAATTGCTCAGTACTAAATATAGTGTTAACTTTTGATCCAACAAAAACGATAACGTTTACCTTTGAGAGTGATTTGGAGTTGAGATGCCACCAAACATCTTCAGTTTCTCATTTCTCAAACAGCAAAAATCACAGAAGGAACTATCCTCCAGATATTCTTGATGGCCTTATCAACTCTTCACAGGCTCCAACTTATGTATGCCTCTCTCAAGTGTTGTGGCAAGATCCACTTCAAACCAAAAATACAAAGAACGTACTCCATAGGTCAGTAGCCACTGAACAATGTAGAAATAGATAACTGACACTCTCTAGACTTCCCGTACACATATTGCATCTGTTGACCAACTGAAAACCCCTTCTCTTAAGATTGTCTTGTGTTAAGGACATGCTCTATTAGCCACAGAGATCTCCTGTCAGGACATATTTAAGACCTTTAGTTCGAGAAGTCTTTCCTTTATTTATTATATATATTCTGTACCTAGTTTAATATGGAAAGTTCGATCGAGCTCGGGTCGAGCTGCACTTGGCTCGGTACATAGTAAGCTCGGTTGGGCTCGGTTCAATAAGAGGGTAAGCTTGGAATTGTGCTAATATTTTGTGCTTTTGTACATTTGGTAAGAGTAAAGTAGTTGGATACTCCACTCTTTCTATCCCTTTTTTCTTCACATTTATTCATTGTAAAAAGTAGTTGGGATTGTTTGATGGCTTATGAGTTGGTAATCTGCAATGACATGATGGAGCTGGTTTTCTTGGATTTTGCCTTTATTTGATGGAATTCAGTATATGTTCTTTTTGTCAGCTGCTTTCCTATTTTGTTAATATTCTCCTTTCATAAGAAAAGCAACTCATAGTACAAAAAAGTGTAGAAATCACCTTTTATAATTGGCTTTGTCATGGATAAAAGAGCGTTGGAACTTTTTACCAGTATGCTTTTATAAGATATGTATCAACTGTATAAATGAATTCTCCATTACTAAAAAAATGATTCTGCTATGTATTAAACTATAGGCCACTCTTAGATTATCACAGCTGGACAGAATTTCTGAACGCTTGTCTCGCCATGTCATGGAGCATCATGAAGTAATGGGTAAGAGTTGTTCTTGGTGTTTTCCCCCTCAATCTAGTGGAACCATTAAAAGTGCTTGAAGGTTACTGTGGTCTCTGTCTCATCCACATTTGTTTGGTTAATGCTTTCTGAGTATTGATTCTTGATGTTATTTCAGTCTATTTTGTTTCTTTAATATTTTTAATTTCTTTGTGCAATAGTAGTTCTATTACTTGGTATCTTGTTTAGATGTGTAAAAGATAGGAAAAAGGGTAAGAAATGATGTGTCACAACCAAAAAAAATGACATGATGATACTCGTCTAATCCCACCAAGACAAGTTAGCCTAAAACCCAATGATACGAAAGAAATGCGGAAATAAACTAAAAATAACATAAGCGCAGAAAACTTAGTCATTCTCAAATACCCCAAAACTTGGTTGTCACGTGTACAAGCCATTAGTGTAATAATACATAATTTGAAAGATAAATACAAGTCTCAATGTCTTTGGTTCTCGTATAGAACAAAAACATAAATAAGGAACAAGATGGCTTGTCGGGATGACAAACAACTACCTCTCAATGTCTTCTCAATAAGCCTTGGAAAAGATAGAGAAAAGTAATCACGCAGAACCGGACTCGGAACCTACACAAGTGTAAAAGCAAGGAGTGGGTACCAAACAACATGGTACTCAACAAACAACCCACTAAAGACAAGGTAAAACTATCTAGAGTACGAGAACTCCTTTCATCCCAACCGAACCGCCACACTATAATCTGCATAGAACTTCAACCTAACCTAACAATTTACAATGCCTAGTTCACAAGGTTTCATATTCACAGTTTAACAGTTACATTTCATCAAATCATAAGTGTCAAATTCATCACTCACAATTATTAAGGTCATCAATCACAAGTATCAAAGTCATCAATCACAATTATCAGGTTTATCTATCACAAATATCAATCGGGACTCATGGGGAACACCCATAGTCTAGGTTCTAGCCAACAAAGACCCATCAATAACACTCATCGGCAATGACCTCGACATCAATAGCACTCGTCGGCAATGACCTTGGCATCAATAACACTTGCCAGCAATGACTTCAGCATCAATACAGTATATCACCTCACAGTGTTCCAGAACCAATGCAAATAGGCATGCTCACA
This sequence comes from Solanum tuberosum, assembly GCF_000226075.1. Lineage (NCBI taxonomy): Eukaryota > Viridiplantae > Streptophyta > Magnoliopsida > Solanales > Solanaceae > Solanum > Solanum tuberosum. Next base: position 860,558 of record NW_006239029.1, on the reverse strand, counting down.
CAATAATGAAGAGATGACAATCACAAGCAATTCACATCCACAACAATACTATCAAAGTATCACATAAATCACCGAATCAATATCAACACTCAAAACAATTCACAATTCACAATTCACAATACACCATTATCAACACATTGCCTTTTTCATTAACCTCATTTCTATCATTAAGGTTATTCAATTTGAGCAATTAACCCATCACCTCATTCCCATTACTTCCCAACACATACAACAAAGAGAGTTCAAGATTCTACAAGGTTTAGAAGTTCACTTGCCTTAATCAATCACAAATCAATCCAAGACTTGAGCTTTTCCCTTCCGAACGATGTCCAAATGAACACAATCTAGTCAAACAAGTATTCCCAATGAGATTCCGGAATTAACAAACACCCATATCAAGCAATTTGAATAAATGGGTCAAATCGGCTAAAAAAACCCTATTCCAAAAATAAGGCTTGAATCTGAAACTTGTTACATAAATATGTTACCCAAAGCATTTGGAATCTATTGGTGAAAATCATTTCGAATACGGAGTTGTATTCAACTCATAATCACTATTGTTATAAAACTTGAAGTTCTTGAAAACCTTTCAAACTTTGCCAATCAAAATCCCAAATTTGATGTTAGAATTCACAAATGATCATTAGGGATATGAAGGTTTAGGGTTATATACACTTAACCAACTAATTCACCTTGAAAAACCTTTTTAAAATCGCCACACAAGAGTTCCCAAAGCTCAAAAATGGAAAAATGGGGAAGAAACCCCAAATTTTGGAAATAAACACATCCAGGGGTCCATCGCAAAACATGGACCCTTGGTGCATTAACTCTCCGCAAACGCGGGAGAGTCTCAGTGAACGCGGAGGTATGACATCCCGACCCTTCACGAACATCTCTTTCGCAAATGCGGAGGTCTGTCTTCTGACGCCCCGCGAACGCGGGGGTCATCAGTCACCACCACCAACAACATCACAAGGCACAAAATTCACCGAAAGGACCCTCGGGATTCGTTCGGAACCCTGTACACACAAACCAGATAAGAGTAAACTCGACGTCCGGACTCAATGGAACCATCGAAACATGAATTCGAGGTCTCCTCAACTCGGAACCCGTGAAAGGCACAATGAACAAACATAATGCCTAAAAAGGCCAAAATAAGCTAGAGTCCTATGGAAATTCAACCAAGACCTCCATTAGATCTAAAATCATCCCCCGAATCCAACGAAGCTGTTGTAAATTTGATCCAAGCATCCGAACCTCAAATGTCGACCAAAGTCAACCCAAAGACTAAAATCTCACCAATTTCCAACTTAGGACCTCAAATCCACGAAAAGACTCCAAATCTGAAACATACAACTCTTTTATACCAATTTCCACATTTCGGGACTGATGGAATTGACGGAATTCCATTTTGAGACTCGAAACTCCAAAAGACACTAAAAACCACTTTTTAACAACTTTAGCCTTTCTAACTCAAAAATTTCCACAATACACAACTTTTTACTCAACTTGAAACCAATTTTCACAAACCTCAGAAATGACTCGGGGCAACCATTGGGAGGGGTAAAATAGTAATTTTGCAAAATTTTTCAAAAATGACCAACCGGGTCATTACATGATGGAACAACTTTGATTATTCCATCAGTTTGTTGGGAATTTCTAGCACTTGCACATGTTCCAGACTAGGTAAATTCCTGATACTAGGCACAATTACATCAAACCAATCAAATCAAATCTAATGGTAACTAATATTTTTAATTTGGATAATCTTCTGTGAAAAATAGAGGACATACAACAAAACATAAATATTTTAAGAATTAATCATTTTCTACACAAACAAGGACTCACTAGTGCACCAAGATTGAAGAGTGAAACACTATTTTTCAAATGTACAAAGTTATTCCCTTTCCCTCAAATGCTCTCCTATTTCTGTCTTTTCACATCACTCACATTATGGCTAGACCGCAACATCTGATGCCCTGCAGCTTCTCTTTTTTTATTCTGAAGGCACAACTATGAATGAAGTACATCTTTTCTGATCAGTGATCTCTACATTTTCCACTGCAAGTTGAACCAATTTGATTCTATCGACCACAATTGTGTAGTCACTTTCAATGCAATAAGAGGTGATTCACATCTTCATTTGAAAATATACACATAAAACACAAGCTAGCATATCTGATTCTCATATCATCTAAAGTTCCTAGTGTTAGATTCACCTCCTTACCACTAGCCAAGTGAAAGATTGCCGCATCATCTATTCTAATAGCTATATGTCCTAATATCAACAATAGATTCACCCAAGGAAGCAAGCTCATTTTTATACTCTCCTCCTCGCTTTCCCTTGCATCCAACCCCCTCTATTCGTCTACCCTCTCCAACTCCCCACCCTCACTTAATGATCTATTTTATTTTCACCTCAACCCTCCCAAACATCTCTGTCCCACACCCTAATATCCCTTTTAAGCATCTTCATTTTTTTGTCTGAATTCGACATCACGTATGTAACCAAAAAGGAAGGGCGATAGCAGAACACCTTGCACCCTATCAAGGAGGAACATGAGTTTAAGGATTGCTTTTAGCTGAGCCAGAAGAGGAGCTGAAAGCCACTTGACTGTAAGGAGAGGAGGGCATGGAAATTTGACTTTGATGGCACGACTAATCAAAATGTTTTGCAAGTTGGAAGGATGGGTTCCCCACCACCACATAACTATTCTACCAACCACATATTCTTAAATAAGAATGTGGTTGTTAAATGAACTTAGAGAACTCCTCTATAGCACTAGAAATCACCCTACACCCTTCCCTCTCCTCCGGATATTGAATTGTATTAAAATCCCCACCTAAAACCCATGGGATATCCCACTCCTCCATAGTAGTTATCATCTCCTCCCAAAATCCTGGCTTTGAACTCCTCTCCTTACAAGGCCACACACTCCTCCAAATCCCCACTCAACTCCATTTTTGCAGCAGAGTCTAACTGCTAACGAGAACTCTCCTTTCTTTACCTCCATCAGCACCCACTTTCCTTCATCCCATGATAAGAGGATACCCTTTGCATTTCGCCTAGCCGGTAGGGATGGCAATGGGGTGGGGAGGGGTGGGGTGGGTTTTGGGCTATGCGGGCCAGAGCAGGTTTAAGGATGTAGGGATGG
>NW_006239029.1:810757-856754 GCF_000226075.1 Solanum tuberosum | reverse complement strand
TACTTCCCCCTCTTCCATACTTACCTTTGAATTGCTTAACTTGTGAAAATTTTATTGAATAACATTATTGATGAAATTGATGTTAAACATTTTGCGAGTCCCTAGTGAGTAGTACTTCGGTTATTTTCATTTAGTTAACATGGGAACTTTTTCCTTCTAATTTTGATTTTTTTTGTTATATCGGCAGTGAAGGGAATGGATCTTGTGAGACAACTAGAAAGAGACTTGAAGATTGCGAATGTCATTTGCATGGTAAGCAGCTGACGTTGTTGCATTTGAACTTCTTTGTTGTTCTAGTAAGAAGATTCCTAATTGTTGCAAGCTCTTTCAGTGATAGATCACGTTTTACATTTTTCTTTGTATCAAGATAATACGAGTTGCTTCTTATAGTTTCTGTAACAGTTTGGTTAGAAACAGGTTCATCTCAGTTTTCCAAACTTCGTTCTTTTTTGAGTTTTGCAGAATGGTCGCCGGTATTTAACCTCTTCAAGAAATGAGGTTTCAAGGGATCTCATTGTCTCCAACAATTCTAAAAGAAAACAAGCACTCTTGGTACTTTCCCATGCTTAACTCCTTCACAGATCAGTGATACTATTGCTTCCCCTTCCCCCACCACCCCTTTTTTCCTGAAAAAAACATATATATTACCTTTAGTGGGAAGTAATAGAATTATGTCCAAGTAGGCCCATATATTTGTTTCTTACTCAGCAATGAGATTCCATGTCATTCCTCGTCAATGGTTAGAATTTCACATTTCACCTGGTAATGTTTCATAAAAGTATTTCACATTTTAAAGTTAGTTTCAAATAAATTGTACGATCTGGTAACTTTTTGCATCCTTGAAAGCAAAATCTTGCTATTTTATGTGTTTCCACCTGGAGGACAAACTTTACTGGAACTCTCGATGAAATTTTCCATAAGTTCCTCTCTACTTTATTGGGACAAATTTAGAACATTGGTACAGTGGTGATATGCATTGCAATCTAAAGTTGAATTTGCTGACTGGCCAATTTGTACGTGCACACACATATCGAGGAGAAAAGACACTTACTTTTTCTTGCACCAGATGATTGTAGTACCCACTCATTCTCTCTCTCTCTCATCCTCTGTGTGTGTGTGTGTGTATACGATACAAATGTACATATGTATAAAAAACAAATGTACATATCTATACTATTATGAAAGCATGATGCTCCAACATGAAGTTTTGATAATTTTACCCTTCATACGTGTATTATATGTTGGATAAAATTGTAGTTATAATTAACTTTTACAATCTTCAGCATTTCCGTTTATTCATTGGTTTACCTTTTTAATTACTTAAAAGACCTCTTTATTTCATTGTATGGTAACACTAGGAAGGCATTAACATTTTAATGATAAGAACTTCATTATTTTGTTGTATGGTAACATAATAAAAGCAGTAAATATCTTTTCACAGTTCCAAGTTTTTTTCCCCTTATTCCAATTCCTTAAGTTCACATTAGAAACGAGAAACATTTCAAAGTACACACTTTCTTGTTTTACTGAATATATATATTAATATAAGGTGCATACTTGATTATTTTTTTTTTGAATATTTATCTGTGTGTGCATATATATGAGTCTTGCTAACCTACTACTACATGAAGGTAGCATTTTAGCATTGTACCCATTTTTTGTTTCTCTTAAATACGCCTTATAATACATAGTCAACACATTAGTGAACTGGGTACTTTTGTCTTCCATCTTAAAAAACTAAATCTAGCTTTCTTCTCCCCATCTGGTTGCTTTCTAGTCCTTTCTGCCTCCTTTTTTTTCTTTTGCATACCCATATTGAAATTCTAGGCAATTCCAATTCACTTAAATATTCCAAAAAAAAAAAGGAATACAAAGAATGATTCAAGGCCTGTTGATGATTATGGGAAGGAGATTGAAACCCATTTGGTCATATTCTTTTTCTCAGCGAAGAACTATAACTAAAAGAATCCCATGCGTCGAGAGATGAGTTAGTTGGGCCTTCAATTTTCAAGAACAGAGAAAGGCAACAGAAAATAACAGAAGACGAAATAGAAGTGACGGTCCATTGTAGGTTTTATGAATAGTCTAAGAGAATTATTGAATGGTTTTCTTTGGGGTTATATTCAGTTCCAAATAAGTCCTTGTGCTTGAGTTCATGCTACGAAATTTCGCTTTCGACTTTTTCGTTTATAATATTTGACAACGTTTAGTTCAATGTAACATATAAATGAAAAACAAGAAGTAAGATGCGTCTGCTTCTTCAGTGTTAATATTGTACAAATGCACAGATATAATTTCTGTGAAATTTGAGAAGAACCATTGTTGGAGATGAACTTAGTCCTACAATCCTTGTTTTTCGTCAGAACTCAGAATGGCTGTTGAGGAGTGGGAATTCTAGAAAAGCAATGGGGGGATTTTGATGAAAGATAAAATGGTCCTTAAATTTAATGTGTTGGCACAAAATTGTAAGGGTATTTTGGTAAATTAAAAAATGGAACATTGTTATCCTACTACCTTCATGTAGTAGATGTGTAAAGTTGCTCTCCTTTTTTCGTATTTTCAGATGGAGGTGTTCTTATTCATCTCTCTTTGTGATGTACTAGTTTTCCATATAGAGTCTAGAATTCCCTCCTTCTTTCGGTGTGTATTTGAATCTTTTTAAGAATTGTTTCTCTTTGTAGGATGTTCTCCCTGTCCTGACTGAGCTGCGCCATGCACTAAACATGCAATCAACACTTGAAACTCTTGTTGAGGAAGGAAGATTCTCAAAGGTTCATTCAACTTCTGATATTACTTAGGGTAGCATCTAGCATGACATCTTGTGCATTCTTCCCCCTAGTGATATAGTTCCTTCTTATGGCTTATCATGTTTGCTATAGGATTATAGCATACGTACCTTGTCATAATGCTCACTCAACGAACTTGCAGGCATTCCAAGTACTATCAGAATATTTACAACTTTTGGACACACTTTCAGAGCTTTCTGCCGCACAAGAGATGAGCCGTGGTGTTGAGGTAACTAATTGGATCCCTTATCTAAATAAAGAAAAACTTCTCTTTATTTTGAGAAACTCTTTTGCATATCTTCTCCTAGTTTTTACACTTGTTCACCTAATTTTTCCCCTTCCTCTTCTTTGTGGTTGCTTTTCTCATCTTTGCTTGGGGTGGTTTTGGACCTTTTGGGTATGTGAACAACTTGATCATGCTCTTTGATATTCGCAAAACTTTTGCAGGTTTGGTTAGGGAAAACTCTTCAAAAGCTGGATTCACTTCTATTAGGAGTGTGCCAGGATTTCAAAGAGGAGAACTATGTAACTGTGAGTGAATCAGCCTTCTTCACATTATAAATTGGTAAAATATCATTGTATTTATTTTCCGTCCAGGGTACTGATTGGTAAGTGGAAAGAGGATGGGGAGACAGGCTACTTCTCTATTCAAAATCTATTTTGTATATGCTTTTCTCTTATTCTTCATTCCTTTCTTTTCTCCTTGGTTCTGCTCTTGTAAATGCACAAACGATTAAGTTGAATCACTGTTTAAGTCGGCTTATGCCTTGATATTTCTGTAGAAGCGCTCTCTCTCACACACACCCACTTTGCTTCTAGGGGGATATGCACCACCTAAGGAGTCGTTTGGTGAAGGGATAAGGATAAGAATCCCAAGATAAGATATGGGATTATGTGGCAAAAGGTGGAGGATTTGTGGCTTAGGTCACAGGTTCAAGCCCCACACCATGCAAAGCGAAGCCCGGTATTTAAGTGGAGAAGGGTAGAGGGGCGGGCCCATTATCCACCGAGTTTAGAAGGCCGTGATTGGTCCAAAGGGCGGGTCACAGACGGATTTCTCGGTTATACAAAAAAAAAAAAGATAAGATATGGGATTATGTGGCAAAAGGTGGAGGATTTGTGGCTTAGGTCACAGGTTCAAGCCCCACACCATGCAAAGCGAAGCCCGGTATTTAAGTGGAGAAGGGTAGAGGGGCGGGCCCATTATCCACCGAGTTTAGAAGGCTGTGATTCGTCCAAAGGGCGGGTCAGGGAGGGATTTCTCGGTTATACAAAAAAAAAAAGATAAGATATGGGATTATGTGGCAAAAGGTGGAGGATTTGTGGCTTAGGTCGCAGGTTCAAGCCCCACACCATGCAAAGCGAAGCCCGGTATTTAAGTGGAGAAGGGTAGAGGGGCGGGCCCATTATCCACCGAGTTTAGAAGGCTGTGATTGGTCCAAAGGGCGGGTCACAGACTGATTTCTCGGTTATCAAAAAAAAAAAAAAAGATAAGATATGGGATTATTTTATCTTATGTTTTGTTATAATTTTTGTTTCCGGTATAAGTAATCCAAGAATAATTTATGTGGGATAACAATCTTGGGATAAAACAACCAAATGACAAATATGCCCTTCTCAAAGCTCTTCTCCCAAAGTCCATTAAGAAGGCCAAAGTAATAATTGGAAACAAAAGTTATTCCAAGTTTATCTAGTACCAAACCAAACACATGTTTTATATTATAACCTGTATATCCCATTTTTAATCCAATGAACCAACAACGACAAAATACCTAGTGAAATCCCACAAGTAGGATCTGGGAGGGTAGAATGTACGCACTTTATATATCCACAAAATAATCCCATTATTGTTTAATCCTAGTATTATAATCCTGACATTTATAATTTGTTCTCAAACCAAATTACTACTTAAGCTTCTTGCGTCAATTGCTATTGGATTTAGAACAAATTTACTTGTAATATACCTTTTGGTTTGAAAGGAGTACATTTTCCTCTCTTCTTTTAAATTGTGACTCTGGTTCTATTTTTCATTGTTGTGTTTGCACTGATCTCAGGTAGTTGACGCTTATGCACTAATTGGAGATGTCGCTGGCCTTGCTGAGAAGATACAAAGTTTCTTTATGCAGGAGGTTCTATCTGAAACCCACTCAGCGCTGAAGACTACTGTACAAGAGGTGTGTTGTATTCAGTTTTGGGGGATATATGGCTAAAGTACTAGGTATACAAGGAATAGAATTAAGCTTAGTTTGCATACCGTTTTTGATGGAAGAGATTTGAAGAAAATTGAATTTTTTATTTTATTTGTTTAAAGACAGCTCCTCTTGTTGCAGGATCTGGATAACAACAATGTGCACAGTTCTAGGTACATATTTTTCATGCCTTTCTACTTCCTCCACTAATTGTGGTTTTCTTCTCTCTCACTCTTGATTTGTCGTTTGTGTCCCATTTTTTCAGGCTCACGTATAGTGATCTGTGCACTCAGATACCTGAATCCAAGTTCAGGCAATGCTTGCTAGCAACATTAGCTGTACTTTTTAGGTTGATGTGTTCATATCATGCAATACAGAGCTTCCAGCCCGAGGATAAGGTGTGTACAGTGATGATTAATGTTTACTTCATGACAGGTTTTAAGTGCTTCATGCATGCCTTAGGCAAAGGGGAGCCTTGGAGCAACGGTAAAGTTGTCTCTGTGTGAACTGTAGGTCATGGGTTCGGGCCATGGAAGCAACCACTAATGCTTGCATTAGGGTAGGATGTCTACATCGCACCCCTTGAGGTGTGGCCCTTCCCCAGACCCTGCGTGAACGCAGGATGGTGACCGTAGGTGTACCTTGTAAATTATTCCATCTCTGCATGGCATTCTCTCCTCTGTACTTGTGGTCTCTTTTGGGAAGCATGGTGTACCATACCAAGTGTTAACCTTTCTTTTTTTTAGTTAAAAGTAATCATTTTAGCTGCTAGAAGAGTCAATTTTTTCTCAAAGTTTATGCCTTTCCATAGGTAATGGTATCTTTTCTTATGATGGCAATTTTGCGTGGGCAGCACCCTCGTTTCTAAAATCCCATTACTTCACCTTACTTGTTTCAAGATTTGGTTGATCTGTACCATTTCAAAAAAAAAAGATTTGCTTGCTATGTGATGCTGTTGGTTTTTCCTTCGTGAGCCTGACTTATCAAAGTTGCGTGAATACTGAATACTTATCCATTTTCTCTCTGTAGAAGGTTTATGGTCCTGTCAGGTTGTACCTGAAAATAGAATATTTATGGTAAGAGTTTTGTAGAGAAGCTAGTCCAGAATGAATTTTGATGAAACAGGCTTGAATTTTAGTTAGTAACTAAGTAGACTATTATGTCTGAACTACATTAGAATAGCTCAAGCCTGCAGAACACTTGCTTAAAACGAGCAGTCTGCCTCCCCCCTCCTCCCGGATATATTAAGTAAAGTTTAAGATACAAGACTATGAATTGTTGACACATTAACCAAATTTGTTTGTGATTGACAACAGGAAGATATTTCGTCACCAAGCACAGAGAGAGCACCAACTTTAGCCTCTGTTGAAGACCCACCAACTACTTCTGTTGCTTCATCTGACACTGCCATGCATGGTTCATCCAACATAAATTATAGGGTTGAAGAGGCAAGGGATGATGGAAGTACAGCATCAAGCAGCGGATCCCCCTGGTTTCAGCTGAGGAAAGATGCTACGACCTTTGTTTCACATACATTACTTAGAGGTCGAAAGAATCTTTGGCAACTTACAACAAGTCGTGCAGCTGTCTTGCTTTCTTCACCGGCTATTCATTCAGCTAGCATCCATCAATTCTTAATAACTTATGAAGATTTAAACATTTTTGTACTGGCTGGGGAAGCCTTTTGTGGAAGTGAAGCAGTTGAGTTCAGGCAGAAAGTGAAATCTGTTTGTGAAAGTTATTTAGCTGCTTTCCATCGGCAAAATATACATGTAAGTTAGATTTATACATGCGTTTATACCAGTATTATGCAGAACTGTTTGTATTACAGCCCCAGGGGTGGGGGATGAGAGTTGTAATGAATGGTCAAATAGTTTCAAGTTTGTGATTGTTTTTGAGTTTCAAGGGAAGAGGCAACGCTTTTCGTTGAAATTTTATTAAGTCGCATGTGTATAATAGATAGCCCTGTGAATTTGGTCCATGTCTGAGCACTTCTTTTACTTGGAAGAATGACCTGTGGAAATTCATGACAAAAAATATGGACTTTTATAGTGTCTGGAAGATATTTCTTAGACCCTCAATTTTCATGTAATGTTTTTTGTTATTTGCATAAAATATAATTGTTCAAGCTTTTTCTTGCCTGAGTGTCATTTCTGCAAGTTCATCCATGAAAGCTCATCTAAGCTAGCAGTCAGTTACACTTTATTTGTTAGTATTGTAATGACAGTGAAAAATTGTGCTTGGTAATCTTTGTACTCAACCTCAAATTCATGAAAATGTTCATCATCTATACCGGGGCTTGTGTTTGGAGAAATGGTGATTGGTTATGCAACCTAGCTCATTTAAGCTTGTTCTATATGAAGTCATTGTCAGGTTTAAATTTAATAATATGAACATTAAAGACCCTTCATTATCTGGAAAAAGAGTTATCCTATCTGTATTTTACACCCTCTACTCGATAAGATTTTAAAAATCTTTCTTCATACAGGCTCTCAAGATGGTGCTGGAAAGGGAGCATTGGCTGATATTGCCGCCAGAGACAATCGAAGTAGTAAGCTTCGCTGGGCTTGTCGGTGATGGAGCAGCTTTGATAGTTTCATCTGAGACCTCTCCGAATACTCGATTGCTGCAAGTACGCAAGCCTGTACATCCTATCCAAACTAAATCCTCTAAGAGGAATGGATTTTCAAGTTGGCTTAAGGGTGGAAATCCATTTCTGCCAAAACTAAATGGTAGTTCGAGGGAATACTTGGAGTCTTGTTTGCCTAATGGATCTGCAATGCAAGAAAGTGGAAACTCCAATGAAGATTCTTTGGATAAGAGTTCTTTGAGAAACAGTGATGTAATTCATGTCAATGGGAATACTAATTTATCAGAAGATGAAAATGAAGATCTTCATGCTGATTTTATTGATGAAGATAGCCAACTACCTAGCCGGATTTCTAAACCTGGTCATTCAAGAAGTCGTTCTTCACATTGGAGCAATGAACAAATAAAAGAGCAAACAGGATCATCACTTAGCCTCCTGAGGTAAATACTGCTCATACTTGGATATGCTGATGATGAAGAATTCTGTCAAGCTGAATATAAATGCAACACAGGTCATTGGATAAATATGCAAGGTTGATGCAGAAGTTAGAGATTGTTAATGTTGAGTTTTTTAAGGTACTTTTATTGCCTTTAGATGTCATTGATCTCCAATTAGATATTTCTTTCTGTCTGGTGATTTGCTTTCATGTTCTTTTCATCCTTTTTTTAAAAAAAATGATTTCCTCGACAGGGATTTTGCCAATTGTTTGGGATCTTCTTTCACTTCGTCTTTGAGACCTTCGGTCAGCAAAGTATTCATCCAAGTGGAAAGGCTGTGACTGACACGCTGTCGCGTAAGTATTTTTATTCATTCACTTCCTCCAACACTCTCAAAAGGAATTACTTATGATTCATTCCTCTATTGCATTTTTTTCTTTCTTTTAAATTTTTTTACCTCATTCATTTTCTTGTATGTTAAAATTTTGGTCTGCCTTTTACCCTTTATAAAATCCCTGTTTCCCTCATGGTCCCAGATAGACTGAAGACTGCATTATTACGAATAACACACGATTGTGACCAATGGATGAAACCCCAGTCTCAATCATTTTCTTCCTCTTCTCCCTCAAGCTCAAGTACATCATTTTCTCACATGGATGTCACTCCTACGAGCCCACGTAGTTACTTAACTGGTGCATCCCTGGGACTGAAGGTACTTACTTCTGTACAAAAGTAAGGTTTATGGGATACGTTTTTTCCAAATATCTGGTCCACTTTTATGATACAACTGTACTTGTACTGGTATTGATACTTGCTTGGTCACTGACCTTTCTCCTCAATTCTTTGCTTGTGGGTTGGGATGTTCTCGTGAGAATACAATTGAACTTTTACTTTCATGTCCATTTTAAACTCCATATTGTTGTCCAATCTCCAATATTTGGCGTGTCTTGATATGTATACTTTACCTTTCCTCTGTGTTTAAACTCCTACAGGCTTCATTTTCCTTAAATTGTCAAATGAACAGCAATGAGTAATGATGTGTTACAATTTACGTCACTTGTGTAGTCCTTCCTTATAACAAGCTCAAAATCATGAAATGGTATAGGTTTGGAAGCAGAGTTAACTATAAATGGTCATAAAAACTTCATATGTTCTTGGGAGAATACAACTAATGAGCATACACTTCGGTCGTGCTAATTTCATGTCCGTCTTAAAGCTTCATAATCAAGTTGTAATATTTGGCATGCCTTGATTTGAATGCTTCACCTTTCTTCACAGTATGTTTATATTACTACAGACTTCATTTTACCTTGAATGCTTAAGTGGATGGCAATGAATAATGATGTGTTATAATCTACTCCATTCATCTGTGTAGTCCTTCCCTAATCAAGAGCTGTAGAGCATGAGAAGTTATTGGTTTTGGTTTTGAATCAGAGTTCAACTAAATTTATTGTTTAAAAACTTTATGGTGTTAAGGGTGCTATCTATTAGGCATGGTGTAGAAGTGTTTTTTGTTAGTTGTTTTTCGGCTGCTAGAAATATTTGAAGACTTTTTCAACCATTTCGGTGCAGATTTCTTTGATTGTCTGATGCTGACCTCCTTCAGTACAATCATAAATACTGCCTTGCCTAAGGCTAAACTAAGTTACAAATCCCCAACCCTCAACTTGAAAAATATGAAGTTCATACTATCAGGAGGTTCTGTAAAACTAGACGTTCTCTAAATCTCAAACTTATCCCAAGATAAACAGGTCTCTAACTTGAGTATCAAGGCTCCTAACAGACATCGAACCTATGCAAGTGTAAAGCCTGAATATCAACTGCGTTAACAGTCTATATAAGTGAAGCAACTTATGGCTAAATATGACATTTCCCCTTGCTTATGTTTCAATCCCACAATAATCAAGCATATCAGTTGCTGTCTACTAATATTTTCTTGATCTAGCTTTTGGGATTGAGTTAGACCCTAAATTTATTTTCGTAGCATAGTAACCAATCAGACAGTTTCTAGATCCAAATCTTTAATCTGTCAAGTATTTCCATGTGCTTGACCCAAGAAAAAAAAAAGAGAATCAGATCAGCATGTGAGGAGGCGTGTTACAAAATTAAGAGAAATTACAGCCCAATACCTTTGGGCCATCTAGTTTACAAAATATATACCCAGTGTATATGCATACTTTATACTAATATACATATAATATACGTACTTGTACATATCTCTACATACCTATACATATAATATACATACGTATAGACACCATACACAACCGTGTATATGTTGTGTATACTTCGGCCATTTTTGGTAAACTAGATGTCCTAATCGTATATATTGGTAACTATTCCAAAATTAAAGTATCTCATTTCTAACAATGTAAGCTTTGAAGAGTTGTGTTAAAAAATAAAAAGTATCCCATCTCTACCAGTTTAAGCCTTGAGACAACGTGGTAATGCAATTCAAAAGGGTGTTAGAAGTGTATGGGCTGTGGTCTCGTTTGCATTAAGTAAGCCCAAGGTCCACTTTCTAACAACTAATTTGTTTTAATCTCGTATTTTGGGTAGGATTATGCCATTTTTATTGGGTAAGGGTGAAACAATCTCAAAGAAAAACCATAAAACTCTCCTCTAAAAGTATTATGAATGTAGTTTTTGTCTCTCCTTGCTTTAGCAGAATGCACATCATCTACAGATAGTTGTTCTCATGTACAGCTATTTTATTTAACAGTTCAAATCTTTGATTATGTTGAATGTCTATCAATATTGTACTGCAGGAAAGATGTGCGGGTGCTGACACTATATATGTTGTTGCTCGGTTATTACATAGATCTAAAGCGCATCTTCAGTCAATGCTTCAGAATAATGCAGCACTGGTTGAGGATTTCTATGTGCATTTGGTATGTCTTTTTCAGACTTCCGCATGTTGTAAGATAATTTCCTTGTAATTGTCCTGATTGTTGATGTATGTAGAATTTTGTAGTGAGCTATCGCTTCACTCTGTATGGAAGAGTGGTGTAGGCTTCTGATAAAACTAACACGACCACACAAAAATGATAGACATGATATCATTTAATGTACACATGAATAGAATAAGCAAGCGTTTAGTTGGTTCTTCAACGCATTTGTATGTGATAAAGCAATGAAATGTTGTTGACAGTGTCAGGTTTGATCAAAGGACATGCTTACATTACGTTATTGTTTGATTTCATACTTACAATTTAGAACAATTAAGTGAAGAAATGTTTCTTTCTTGTCTTACATAGGTGGATGCTGTACCGGACCTTGTTGATCATATTCATAGAACAACTGCTAGATTACTTCTCCACATAAATGGGTGAGATATATGTCCTTGCTATATTATGTTTTGATAACTGGTGTACCTTGCTATTACGAAGGTGAATAATATTGATACACTCTTCTTTAGGAGTAGCTGTCAATGGTGATGTATGCAGTTTTGTGCTTTCACTGTCTGTACAGTTAAGAATTTTGAATGATTTTTTTTCCTCATCTAGTCTCTTTGGTTTGCACTGGGATTTTTTTTTTTTTTTTGATAACCGAGAAATCCGTCTGTGACCCGCCCTTTGGACCAATCACAGCCTTCTAAACTCGGTGGATAATGGGCCCGCCCCTCTACCCTTCTCCACTTAAATACCGGGCTTCGCTTTGCATGGTGTGGGGCTTGAACCTGTGACCTAAGCCACAAATCCTCCACCTTTTGCCGCTTGAGCTAGGCCTTGGGGGCGTTTGCACTGGGATTTTAATAATGAGATGTTGATGATTGGTTCACCCCAAGTTTATTATACATGAACCTAAAGACCTAGACATGAAAGTTTTGACAAGGTGGGGATAAATGTGTAAGGTAACTAGATCTGCCAAATATAGGACAATAAAAGCTACAGTGAAAACAGATAAAGGGAAAACACCATTTATTCATAGGTCCCCAACATTATAGTCAGTAGATTCAAGGATTCAACATAATGAGAAAGATTAAGGAAGCATCTAAATAGTTCAAGGGGCTAAAATATCGTAAAACAAAATACTCCACCTATGCCTTAATCTGTGACTAGTTGGTTGGTTCAAAGGTTAAAATGTTTTAGACTTATTTTTGAATAAATTATTGATATAATTGTTGAAAAGTTGGTTTAATAAAAAAATTACATCAATATTTAAATTTAAAATCTTGAAATTTGTCCCCAAGGCTTTGGTCTAGTCGTATGAGTGCAACACATGATGCATAGGTTAGGTGCACATCACTAGTTCAAGCCTTGCTGTGTATAAAAATGTGGTGTTTAAGTGGAGAGGGGTAGAGGGACATGCCCTTTATCTCTAGAGTTTTAAGCTGTGCACTAGTTGATCCTAGTGATTTTTCGGTTATCAAAGAAGAAAAAAAATTCTTGAAATTTGTTTAAAGTGTTGTAGAATAATATTATCAATTGGAACAGTGTCAAATATATTATGACGTCCTAAATTAAAAGGCTTGTCAAATGAATTGAAGAGAGTGAACTGTATATCGGAATCAAGTAGCAACTTTGGTCGTCTGTACAATCCGATTGCACTAATATTATCATTGTGATTTTTTCTTAACAATCTTGTAGAATTGAAATTCATATGGCTATTCAAATCTTTGAACTTTCATTTTGATGTTTCTCGAACGAACTGTGTATGCAAAGCTCGCATTAACACTTTGAACTCTGTTTCACTCAAAACTCCATAATGGGAATTATTTAGCCTCTATGGAAATCTTGACTTCTGAGTGTCTGTAAAGTGTTTCTTCAAGTGATGGATCTTTATGCTTTCATTCTGAAGCTGAATCCCTCTTCCCCTCCAAAAAAAGTAAAGAAAAAGAAAAGTAACTTTTGGTCCCTAGAAAATGCAGCAAAACTCGTGAAAATAGTTGGTATATTTATACTGACATATCAGGAAAATGGGAATTTGGAGAATACAGGGGCATAGTATGAGGAGTTATATTACTTGCCAGCCACTGTATTCCCAGCACATGTTGGAACTTGGTTATCTATATATTTGTTGGAGTTAGACTTGTACATTATTTTTCTTTCCAACTTATATTTAACCTAACATGACAATCGTGAAGCTTAAGTGCTTAGAGTAATGTTGACTGGAACTATTTAAGCAGGTATGTTGATCGGATTGCCAATGCTAAATGGGAAGTGAAAGAGCTTGGAGTAGAGCACAATGGGTAAGTACTGAAGTCTTCTTCCTTTCAGAATTCTTGGAATGGTTACTGAAATCTAGCTTTTATATGTTTTTCATCGTAATTGGACTGCATGTAGAAAGTGTTAAATAGTGTGGAACATTGAGGATGGTAAATATTCAATAGTTACTGAGAAAATAGCTTAGGCAGTACAGCAACTTAATTGTGTTATCAAGGTTGGATTTAATCGCGCTTAAGATGGAAAATGTGTTCGATGTGCTATACAGAGAACTGAGAAGGCTGAACTTTTAACATGTTTGTGTCAGAAACTTGATATTTTCCATTTTTTTCACTTTTCTATATTAAAAACTTGCCATCGAGCATTTTAAAGATACCTAAACACTTGCAAGGTTTAGAATATGTGAGAAAATCTATGTTTAAATGTTCTATTACTATCAAAGACACATTAAATATTACTGTCTGACATTTTTGTGTATTTTAATCTTTTTAGTAACTGGCTACCTCTTCAATTCACCAACTATATATATTGTTGACTCTATTGTATTTTCAGTATTTGACGAATTTTAAATTGCTCCATTCTCTGCAAATCGTTTGGAAAAAAGAAAGAAAAAAAAAGAATAGGCTTATTAACCTGATGATTGTATTGTTATGGTATTGTTGTGTTACTTCTGTATCTTTTGGAGATAGTAAGTTTTCTCATGGTAGATTCGTTAGTTGTAGCTCCCCAATGTAGAAACTAAACATATATATTTGTATGAAGTATCATTTTTTTTACTAGTTAGTTGCAAACAATTTTGATTAGTATGCAACTATGGTCCCCATTAAGTAGTGGAATTAATACAAACCTAACAAGCTTTCTTAAATGGGAATGCCGATGTAGCACATTATGATCAGCATGATTATGCACTTCTCAACTAGCTGGGGATTGATACTTGCTTGTTGTTTTAAATGTGGTGCTTATTATAACCAAAAAAAGTTAGCTACTTTGGAGTTTTCTACTATTTGATTTCTTGGTGAACTTCACTCTATTTTTTCACAATAAACTGATCTTTTTATCGAATTGACCATAAGATTGCCTGCTCTCACTTAGCTCTCTCTCTCAGCACCTAACCGAAAAGATGTTGCTAAAGTACCATCAATATTCATCCATGTGTCCCCCGGTCTAATCCACTTTTTGTGCTGCAGATATGTAGATCTTTTGCTTGGAGAATTTAAGCATTATAAAACAAGGCTTGCTCATGGAGGAATTCAGAAGGAGGTAATGACCACCAACTGTTAAAGAGTTAAAATTGGTGGTGGAACATCATATGTGTTACTCTCTCCGTCCTAACTTATGTAGGCGGTGTTTGATTGGGTATGTAATTTTAAGAAAGAAGAGAACTTTTGAAAATTATGGTCTAAAACAGACATTTGTGTGCTATAAACATCTCATCAAGGGGAAAATTGGAATTTAAAAGTTAAATTGTTTCTAAATAAGGAAGTGTGACATTATTTTCTGGGACAAACAAAAATGGAAAGTATGATAGATAAATTAGGACAACGGGAGTAATATTCAAGCAGCTGCTCAAACATTTTGCATGAATATTATCTTATTCTTTGGTCAGAATCTGGATAGTCAACTTCCATTCTCCTTTATAGTTAGAACTTAGATCATTCAGTCATTTCTGAGATCATAAGTACACTAGGGAAATTTGGGGAGTAAACACGTGGGCTGTGGGGTCTGCAATATTTCATATGAAACTGAGGTCATGGAACTGTCGTTCTATGTTATTTGCAAATAAAGTTTGCTCCTGCACCAAATATTTTCTTCCCAATCCTCTTTCTTGCTTCCGTTGGATGAAGAGCCACAATACTGAAGACGACCAATTTTGATCTCCTTGTCTAGTAAAGGATTGGTGATGAACTGATATTTAAAGATTGTTTTGTTCAACAATCTCTCTCATTGTCAGAACTTAAGGGGAAAACTTACAAACATGTTGCACTCGATGTTCTTTCTCTACTGTGACTAAAGGTGTATTATTGTGCGGAGAACCTACTCTCTTTGATTGTGTGTGTTCTCATCCACGCATCTTGAAATGAATACAGAGTAATGTCTAGAACATTTTTGACTTGCTGAAAGTTTCGTCGGCATATCTAATTCTGGATTTGTGGTGATTAGGCACAGTTTAAAGGTTTTTTTTAACCAATTCTCTTGAATTGATGGAGTTGTCTTAACATGGTTGAAACACCTGGTTTTGTAGTTCATCTTTGATTAAATGTCCTACTCTAGACCTCCTTAGATGTCCTACTGTGACCACCTAAATTAAGATGATAACGTAAGGTTCCTGTTACTTTCCACTCTAGAGGGTTCATGTATTTATCAATGCATTGTATGAAATTTCCTCCATGCTAGAGTAATAGATGACAGTCTCTTAAAAAGGAGAAGATTGTAATTTGCTTCTCTTCCCTTTTAATATATCCAGGTCCAAGACCTCCTCTTAGAATACGGAGTAGATAATGTTGCTGAAATTCTCGTTGAAGGCCTATCTCGGGTGAAGAGGTGTACTGATGAAGGACGAGCTCTTATGTCATTAGATCTTCAGGTTTCAACTTACCATTATAGGATTTTCTTTTGCTTTAGTCTCTACTCTGCCTGCTCTATATTCTAAGTGAAACAGAGTTTGATCTTGATTTTGTTTCAGGTATTGATAAATGGCTTGAAGCATTTCATTTCTGTAGACGTGAGACCTAAACTACAGATAGTTGAAACATTCATCAAGGTCAGTATAAGGGGTCTTGTAACAGTGAATTATCTCAACAAATACACAACAATCTCATTGTTTGCTTCTTGCATTGGCATCTTACCTCCCATCACAATTTAACCATTATTACTAACCTCCATGTATACATGTTGTTTCTTATGCTTCGATTATCGCATTATTTGGTTGTCATTTACTTCGGTATTTTCCTTTTCAAACTACTTTATATGCGTTGCTTGAGCCGATGATCTTTCAGAAATAACCTCTCTACCTCCACGAGGTAGGGGTAAGGTCTCTGTACACTATACCCTCCTCAAACCCCACCTGTGGGATTATACAGAGTATGTTATTGTTGTTATTACTAACCTTCATCTAAATTCATTGGACAGGCCTACTATCTTCCAGAAACCGAATTTGTGCACTGGTCACGTGCTCATCCGGTACAGAAAAGCTCAAATGCAAAATCTAGTTAGTGTTGTTATCTTGACAACATACTAAGAAGTTTTGTATCTTTCAAATGTTGCAGGAATACAGTAAAAGTCAGATTGTTGGTCTAATCAACCTAGTCTCTACAATGAAAGGTTGGAAGAGGAAAACCAGGTTGGAAATATTGGAAAAGATCGAATGATTTCATACTCGAGACACGAGTAAGGGTATCAAATGGGCGTGTCATATTTTCATGGGCTAACTTTGGCACCCCTAGCGGTGAGTATCACACATGTTCAGTTTTGCACTATGATTTCTTCTTATTTTTGTTGTGTAATTGATGTAAATCGGGCTGTCACGTTATGTCCAGATTGTTGTAACGCGATTATTTGAAGGTTGTAAATTTATTCTCATTTGTGTAACTAATAGCATTGTCCTTTCCAAGGCATATAAAGTGTAACGATGAATTCTAATAGTACCAAATAAAGTATATAAATATATATTAGCAGGATTGGGTTTACAGTAAATGTATTTTGTTGTTATCAAATACAAGTGTTCCTTCACCTTACTGCAGTTTGTAGTTTGAAAAGTGATCCTTAAATTGAAGAAAGATGGATCTTGAGTTTAATTCAATCGTACTGTATTTCGAATTTTTCAAGATCATATAAAAAAAAATCAATTTCTACCTAAGCCAATATGATTGAATTAGATACAACTGTACAAGAAATAAATAATACTTTCTTGATAGAAAAAAACAACAATTTCTCAACACAAATTCAATTACTGAGACATTCATTTTATTTATTTTTGGGTTACATTTCCCTTTCCTATAGTTATTGTTCATCTTTAATTTTTTGAGTTCCTGTTTATTTATTTTTTTGAAACTGCTGGAGATTGTGTGATGCTAGCAACCATATCTAATGCCACACACGGTTGATCAACTGGTACCTGTTTCCACATAAAATAAAACAAAATTATTTTGATACATATTTCTATATATATATATATATATATATATTCTAGTAAAAACATATAAAGCAAATAAATGCATGGAATGTGAAGATATATAAATTTAGTCAACAACAGTAATCTAACAAATAAGGTATGAAAATGGCAGGATATACACAAAACCCGGGGTTGTTTCGTTAGACCGTCGACTCAAAAGAAAAGTCATTGGTATCAAGAAAAATATGATAGTAGAATAGAAAAAATACAAAGCAAATAAAACGATAGATAATAATACACATTTTATCCATGTTTACAAACTTTATGTTATCCTGGAAATTATAAGTGCATGTCCTGATATCTATACTGGTGGAAGGAAATATATATCCGATGAAATAATTGAAGTGTGCGCAAACTACCTCGGACACAATGTGTTGTCAAAAACTTTAGAAAACTTTACCACCTCTAAGTTAGGTACTATACTTGATTGACACTACAATGGAAAGTAGGAGGGAACTTTCCATTGTGATACAATACAATTCAATTCAATGTTGTGTGGTCACAAAGACACATTGAGAGGATGAAAGTGACATTTCAACAAATATCATTCTCTTAGTCCTAATTTATATGATATAGTTTGATTTGACACGAAATTTAAGACTTAATTCACACTAGAAATTTAAAAAAATAATAAAAATTAAATTTCGCATTGAATTAAACAGTACCACGTAAACTGATACGGGAGAGCATGATAAGATTGAGATAGACAAGAAGTGGATATGAACAAAATTAGACTTACAAAATGGCCAGCTCCAAGAATCCAGTAGAAGTGAAGGTTCTTGTAGGATTTGGTGAAAGCTTTAGTACCTTTGTCACCTCCACAATAAATTGGATTTCTTTCCATGTTCAAGAAAGTTTTCAAACCTTCCCACCTATCATTTTGAATATAGTTTTAATGAATTGAGAAAATGACAATTCAAATAAATGGAATAATAATAATGATTCAAACAAGAGGTCATATAGTAGTAGGTCAAGAGAAAATTAAACACCTTTTTTTAGATTTTTATTTTGGTATTTGTTTTGTGTCGAGGATTTATTAAAAACAATCTTTCTATTTCATATAAATATGGGTAACATATGCGTATATCAATTACTTAAAAAAATCACCTTTTTTCCTACTAAGAAATGTTCAGTTGCTATTTTCACAGATATTTTGATTGAATCGGTGAGGGAATAAATAGTAATATTTTCATAAGGAAAAATTAGGAAACTTCTCAAAATTCTAATTTCTAATGAGAATTTGTTTCCGACCATCCATTTTTCTAGTGAGTTGATTCGGTGAAAAAATAAGTGAAAAAAATCATGTTTTATAACAAAAAATTTCTCATAGATTTACGATGAAAAAACCTTTATTTCTAATAGTGATCCCTACGCTCCCGAGCTCTGTGGAATTACATGAGTATGTTGTTTTTAAACTCTACTAATTTTGAATTTTGGCTGAAAAGTTCCATTTTGAGCTTTATCCTATACTCTTCGGTCACACATAAATGGGTTGTTAATTATTAAAATGTGAGACACTTACGAGAAATATAAATGATTAGACATATATTATAATGATTAGAATTATTAATATTTTTTTTTAAAAAAATGTACAAAAAGGACTAAGAGACAAGCATGACATCAAAGAAAAGTGAAAATTATCCAAAAAAAAAAAATAGTTAGAAATTTGTTACTTACTTTAGCTTTTCCACCCATGCTTCTGTTCCTTTAGTGGCACAAATGAGATCAAGCTGCAAAAATTCATTTTCCAAAACAAACAAAAAATAACAAATTATAAAACTATAACGATTCTGATTCAACTATTAAAATATTATATTATTCATTTTGAGTCTAAACTCAGATGAAGTAACTTTTAACTCAAAAGGCGCATCAACATATGATATACTATAAACTCATTCTAATAAAAACGTCTTTTAGAGGTTTGCACTCCGTCATGAATGTCAACAAAAAAACAAATAAATAACTCAAGTTGATATTTTGAAGTACCTATTTTTCTTCCTATATTTCATTTTTAATTATCATGCAAGAACATAAAAATAGGGATGTCAATTTAATAAATTTATGAAGGACCTACTTGCCCATTATACACAGTCACATTCACTCCTTTGGCCAATAATTCATCAACCTGCACATTACACACAAAATAATGTTAACAATTGTTCAAAATTGCACAAAAAATTAAATAAAATAAATTTTACATAAAAAAAAAAAAATTTTTGGTCCAAATATTAGTAAAAATAGTGCACACTAGCTACTTTTCCGTCCTTGTATTTGAAAAGTCATTACGATTATAATAATATTCTGAAATTTCACCTATGAAATTTAATTATTTTTCAATAAAATAACTAACCTCATTGATTCTTGGTTTCATAAAATCATCATTTAGAGCATCAAACACAAGATCAGCCTGTCCTCCCCAACTGCAAAAAAAGAAAAAAAATATTTTAAAATTTTTTATTATTTTAAAAAATAAACAATAAATATGGTTAAAAAAAATGAAAAAAATAAAGAAAAATTACCTAACATTTTTTGGAATAATTTTCAATTTTTTTCTTATAACACCATTCATTAAATTATCAAGATCAGCATCACTACCAGGAGTAATTCTAGATAATTGTAAATATCTTGAATATCTCTTCATTCCAATTGATTGTGATAATTCAGAAGATGTTAAAGCTAAAGGATCCATTCCAGAATCCAACATGAAATTGTAGAAATCCTGCAAATAATTTAAATATTAATTAGCGTTTTTAAGTTATATACGTTGATAATATCAAAAAAAAAAATTATTTATATAATCAGATCACTTATAAGATAAAATAATATACCACTGAATTACTGCTTTTGCTTATGATGGTTTCTAGTTTACCCCATGACTCTGTTGCAGCTCCAAATTGGCCAGCATCAATTTGCTGTTTTATTGTTTTAGCTAAACTGTTTTTTTTTTAGAAAAAAATAAAATAAATAGAGTTGTTAGATAATTGGAACACAAATTCAAGGCAAAAATCAAGAGAAAACTTGAAATGTTGGTAATTTTTTTAATTTTTTTTTGGGGTTGGGGGTGGGAGGGGGGGGGTGGGTTCCAAATTTTAGTTGTATATAGTAAAATGTTTGACCTGTTTGATTTTTGTAGGCCATTCCCATCAATTCTTGACACATCTTTCAGAAGAGGGCCCCATGAAAACTGAAAATAAAAAAAATAATTTAAAAAAAAGATAAAAATAAATAAAGTGACAATTCAAGGTTTAAACTTTACATCAAAGGAATGTAATAAATTAAAGTTGAAAATTGTAGCAATAAGTTCAAAAATCCTTACCACAAAATCTTCAGGTGAAATCCAAGTATCACCCAATGCCACTCCTATAATCACATATTATAAAATTTTAAAAAGAAAATGGTTTAAAATATTTCTAGCAAATTCATTTGGTTATTGTATCCTCAAAAAAAAAAAAAAACGATTTTATGATACATACATTGACAGTGTAATATTACTAACATGTGACAGTTGATTAGTTATATTGTTCAGATTCTTAAAAGATATTGTTAGGTTTATGTTGAATGTAAAGCATTTTTGTAAGAAATTGATATGAGTACGATAATATTTTTAAAGAGTTGAAGTAAACATATCTTATCATAAAGATTTGCAAGTAATTATCTTATATGTGATTTAATTATATAAATGTTTCTACACTATTTAGAACTTAAAACTCAAGATAAATAGTACACCCCTCCGTGTCAATTAATCACATTTCTAGAGTCAAATTTTTTATCTAATGAATTCATATATAAAATCTTAGAGATTTTTTAAATCAAGTTTAAATATTTAAAAATTATATAAACTATAAGTCACAACTTTAACAATTTAAAATACTTAAAAAGCATATGAAAAAATCATGATCACGGATTCAAATCATTAAAACATCCATTAAATAAATGCTTGCATGAGGGCTGGTATAGGCAATCTACATCACACCTCTCGAAGGTAAAAGTAGGATATTTTGTGCATTAAACTATTTTTTTTTAATGAAAAAAATTAAGTCAAGGAATAATTTCATTGATTCTCGAAATTCAAATAATGTCACGTAAATTAAAACAGAGATTAATATATACCTCCAAGTTTGAGCTTCAATTTGCCAGATTGAATGGCTTTGAGGGCTGAAAGTGCAAGAGTAACAGCATATTTTCCTCCATAAGACTCTGCTACTATATATAAAGGGCTTTGTTGAAGACTTTGATTTCTATTGAAAATTTCAATTAATAATGTGGTCAAATCTGTTGCTGCCTCCTCATCTGTTTTCACAAATAATTTATTGTCCTCCACAAAACTATACCCTGTTCCAACTGGATTATCCTATTAAAAAATAAAAGATTAGAGCCGAATTCATGATTTGGAGTCGATAGTTTTAATGTAAATTTATGCTTTTTCTGCCTAATAATATTTGTTCATTATTGACTTGACACACATCTTAATAAATAGTAAATAATAGGGGTAATATTACTATACTTAGTTATTGAATAGTATTTAATAACAAGGGTAAATTAAATAGACACAAAAGGGTGAATCATCTCTTGATTTTTCAAACTGGACAAGTATTATTGGACAACTGTTTTTAGTATAGTTGACAAGTAAAAATGGACAGATTGAAAGAGTTATAATAACGACTAGTGATGATTTCATATGTGAAGTTTGGAAAGGTAGAGTGTACGTATACGTTATTCCTATCTTGTATGAGGTATATAAATTGTTTCTAATATAATCTCGACAAGTATGATCTTATTATATGTTTACATTTATAGATGTACTTAGTTCGAGTCAAAAAATGTATGTTAAGTTAAGTTGAACTTGCAGAACTCACACTAGATCTACATCTAATCTTGAAGGTTCAACACATGACGGAAGATGGTTTGAGTTGAACCCCCTTCAACTAGAAAATCATATTATATATACAAGATTAAATTTTTTCAGTTTTTTTGAATGTAGTATGTGTTGAACCCACATAATTCATACCAAATTCGTTTCGAGTCTTAAAAGTTCAACACAAGGTCGATAGAGAATTCTGATGAACATCCTTACATTCAAAAAATCATATTGTATATACAATATAGTTCACTAATATTACAATATAGTTCACTAATATCACCTAGTTATGCTATTATTATATATTCATAGTTCAAACCAAAAATAATGAATTAAACTGAACATCTACTAGATCCACTTCTAGTATTAAAGCTTCAATACACAATAGAACTAGAGGGATGAAAGTTGGACCGCGATTCTCTATCGTAAAATTATAATGTGTATATATATAAAAAAAAAAATGTAATGTAGTAAAATGTTGAATATTGAATAATAATATTCAGTATAGTTTGACAAAATGAGGATTAGAAAGGATATAATATAAGTAGATCTTGCCCCTATTTTATTAAATAAGTAAATATTAAATTATTTAACGAAAAATCTGTCTCCGTCACTGATTTCGAAAACCAAAAAAATAGGAGGTTGAGTGTCACTTACTACAAACAGAAGATCAGCTTTTCTCAACCAAGTTGAATTCCTAGGTTTAAGATTAGTGTCCAATGGCCCAATTTCTTCAAAATTCCCAGTTCCAACTCCTGATGCTCCCTATAAACATTAATTATAACTTAATTAAACCAGTGAGATTAATATTTTTTTAAAAAAATATATCAATTTACTAAAGGGAAATGCAAGGAATAAATTGCTAATATTAATAAATGAACAAAAAGTACAATTTTTTTAAAAATATTTTATAATAATGTAGCACTTACAGGTCCACCCTGTAACCAAAGAATTATTGGCCATGGCTTATTTGGATCTTCAACTCTGTATGAACTTCTGTAGTACCACCAGAACATGTGGGCTTCTGTAATTTATTTAAATAATAAATAAAATTATTCATAATTCCCACAAAAAGAAAAAAAAAACTCAAGATTATAATGGTAAATTAGACCAAAAAAATGGAAGAATTAATCTAGTCGTCCATTCAATTGTTTAAACTAAAGCATTTGATAGCAACAACATATTCAATGTATTTTCATAAATGAGTTATGAAGAAGGTGTGTACGCAATCTTATTTTTACCTTGTGAATTGGTAGAGATGTTTTTTCAGTAGACCTTCGATTCAAATAAAGTAAATGTAGATAATCATTAATGCACGTCTATAATTATGTATAATCAATGCAAAATCTATGTATACTCATACACAGAGTCATCATACTTACTGAGTCAGATATAAAGATCTAAACAAAAGTTACTGAATTCATGTGAACACGTAACTAATACTCTTCTTCTACTACTGTGTAGAAAAAGTAAACAGTGAATCCGATAAAAAATGATTGTAGATACTTACTTGGTCTAACTTCAACATAACCCCATGATTCAGAAGAATCTTGATTTCTTGCAGCAATGGCTGTTGTTATTCCTCCATGAAAAAATGGAATCAAGAACAATAGAGAAAAAACAAAAAGGGATTTTTTCAATTCCATTTTCTTGAAAAATGGAATTCAGAGAGAAGAAAATAAAAATAAAGTTGTGGTGACAGAGAATTGAGAATTTGATGATTGATGAAAGAAAACTTTTTATATAGTTGGCATTTGACTTTAAATTTTGGGACTAAATATTTTTTTTTGTAAAATAATCGTGAAATTTGATTAGAATTAAATATTTTTAAGTTCTCGAAAACTGGTATATGACTCATGAAACTTCAGGAAAAAAAACAAGTAAAATGAATATATATATATATACACAATTTTTAAAAAATTAATTAATTTCAAAATTTATAATCAAACGAGTATAATTCGCTTTTTTTTTCTTTAACTGAAATAACAAAAAAAGTGGCAGCAATAAAGGGGAAAAGGGAACTGGAAATTTGACTTTACAGAAGAGTTCAGATGTGTAATAATCCAATAAATACATCATAAATATATATACTAATTTGTAGCTAATATATACGACTAAATATGGAATAAAATTTAATTAATAAGAAATTATTTGATTGGTGCAATGGATAAATAAGGATATTTTATGAATTAGTTATTTTATACGTATCAGATATTGAATTCTATCATCTTAATATAAATGATGAGATAAAATAATTCTGCAATTAATTACTTTATAACTAAACATAGAATAAAATAATTTTCATATTTTATTTCTGGTGTATTATAATTATTCGGCCAATCAAACGACTATTATATATAAATATATAATATATTGAGTGTAGATGAAGAAATAATAAATAATATTCTCAGACCAATATGGGTTGTAGTGCAATGCTGAGACTACTTCACCATTAACTAGAGGTTTCAGATTCGAGCCCTGGATATGCAGAAAATCCTATTAGGAGAATCACCCTCAAATGGAGTCCTGCAACGTATGATCCAAATTTAATCGAAAGCATCATTTTTTTATTTCGAACGCCGAGTGGGAATCAAAAAATAAATAAAAAATCTCAGAGTTTCATTTATTGGTGTTGGAATTTGATGTTCATGGGTCAATTTTATCCTATCTTTGTACGTCAATGTTTTTTAATAGAGTGACGTGCAAGTGGGAATACTTGTACTTTTTTTTTTCCAAAATGTAAAATTCTTATCAATATGGCCAACATTTGGAATATTTTCAAATGTAGCAATTCAATTGGTTAACAAATATATTAAATTACGTAAACAAACACCTTCATTTTTAAAAATTCAAATTATAATTAGATTAATATTTGTAATTATTTAGCCATTCAAACAAAACCAAAAGCTTACCCTACCTCATGAATATAATAAGATTTTTCGAAATACTTCCAACTTAGATGAATAATATATAGCATTATTAAACACAGATACTACAAAAAAATTATCATTATAATAGTAATTACTACAAATTTTTTTAGTTGGAGTATTAATACGAATCTTGAATATGAAATGAAAAATCTAAAAAAGTATTCCCTTTCTAGAAGCAAGCAATATTATTTGGTTTATTATTATTTTTTTTATAAAAAAAAAGCAACCTGCCATTAACAAATATTGAAAATATTAACATGTGCATTGCAATAATGTGAGGGATTCACATGCTTTATCAACTATTTTATACTATCAAGTCAGTCAAAATAAGATCACTCCTCATTATTTTGAGCTTGCATTAACTTTTCTAACTTTAGATATATACCTTACACGTATGCTTGATAATTATATATATATATAATTTTAAAATATAGCATACTAAATATATATGCGATGCACGAGATACAATGATACATATAAAAGCTAGTTTTATTGAATATATCAAGATCTTTTATTAAGATTTGACTTTAATTTACTAATTTTATTGAGTTATCCGCATTTAGTACTTGAGTAAATATCATAATATCTTCTACTTTATATTTATTGTTACATATTGGGACTTTGGTTATATCTATATGGTCACTTTGTTATTATTATTTTTTCTCTTTTTAGCATGTCTTGATATAGTGCTATATTTGCTTTGATTTTTGTTATTATTACACTAATATATTATTATTATTATGTATGTATAAATTTTAGGAATTACATATTTTAATATAAAATTACAATTTATCCCTATTTAGTTTGTAATTACATTAATCCCTGAAAAAGTAAAACAAATCGGATACATAATATGTAGCTCATATACATTAAAAACTAGCTCGGATACATTATAAAATAATCGGATACATTAAAAACTAACTCGGATATATTATAAAATAATTTAGAATCAGGAGAGAAATAAGGAATTTTAGAGGTTTTTAGAAATAGAAGGGAATATTAAAAATAAGGGAAACATAAGACGTGTATTTCAGTAATTTTTCCTTTATTATTTTGCTACTTGTTCTCAATTTGAATACGAATAAACATCTTTTATACAATTTCCTTTTTTTATTTTTTTAAAGTTTTCAATCTAGATTTATGCAAAAGAACAAAAATGTATCCATTATTTTCACCTTGGAGCCAAAAACTATTTATGTAACATAAAGGTCATCAAAATCATTGTATTTTATAATCATATAAGTTGTATCGTTCGAATTATCTTTATATGCTTTTCTTGAAGGAATCGTGCCTTTTGAATTTATCTTTTATGCTTTTCTCGGAGAGATTGAAGCCAGAAAGTGTTGAAATCGTCTCTTAAAATATATATTTTGTTAAAAAATTTACTAAAAAAAAGCATAAATTAAAAAATATATATATAATTAAGTAAATAGGTATAGTAGAAAAAATGTTAAACTTTATATATATATATATATATGATGTTGATTGCCAACAAATTTAACAACCTTTTTTATATGTATGCCAAAAGTGATGGTCCAAATAAGATAGAATTATCGAAAGTGAGAAAAAAGAACATCTTGAATTGATCTATGTGGCCCAAAATGGAAGGCATTGTGATGATTTTGTTGAATTTTTTTAGTTAAAAGAAGAAAAAAAAAAGTGTTTTGTGATCATAATGATTCATCTTTAGAAGAAATATTTAGTATTATATTTGTGCAAATTAACTAAGTTTCACTTATGATTCCCTAGTAAAATTTTGTTGGTGAACAAATTTATATTATGATAATCACTAGATGCTACAATCTTTTTCTCATCCTATGCTGAAATTAATAAAAGCTATTCATAAAAAAAATAATCAAATTGTCACTTATTAAAATATAATCATGGATCATGATAACAATTCAAGAATTAGCTATACATAGATAAATTAAGTGAAATGACAAAATTGTCCTTTTCCTCTAGAAGGCCTTCTTAGTATTCTTAAGATTGATTAAAATTGGAAACTACAAATTTACTCCATTTATAACCAAACACATGGTTTAGATTATACACCATATATTCCACTTTTATAAAATTTTCTAAGTAAATCATAAACAATAAACAATCATAGATTATTAATCCAAACATAATTTTGTCTGCGAACCAAACAATCCCAGGTGTTTTACAAACTAAGGTTAGGGAGAAATGAATCCCCTTGGTTCATATTACATGATACTGGATATTGTAGATGTAACAATTTACAATATAGTAATTGTGTCAAATAGACAAAATTGATTATGTTTTAATGAATTTGAAAAAATTCAAGGTTTAACTCAAACTCATTTGAGAATTGGATATTAACTTTTATGGTTAAGAAGGACATCTCTAAGAATGTCAAATATGTGATTATACAAGTTTAGAAGAATAAAGAATCGACAGTTGTTTTGTTCAAAGTAGATCGAGTAAAGAATCATAACACAACCCGTCCAACTTAAATGCGAAAAAACTACACTTCAGGAGGTCAAAATGTACAATAAATCTTCACATTGATACATCATTGGGCTTGGTCCATTGCCATATTGGATCAGTTTAACTTTTTGAGTTTTGTTATTTCCAATTTGAAAGCCCATAATTAAATGGGCCTTAAGGTAATCCCTTGTTCAAAAGGGTTAAGTGTATAACATTGTGAAATATATGTAAATTATTCGATTTTTAAAACTATTTAACGTTTTAGTCTATTTGACAAATATCACATCATTTCCTTATTGCGAATTCACACTATTGGGTGTGAAATTCAGTTTTGACAAAGCGTAACTTCATTCAAACTTAAAACACTAAGGTCTGAAGTTAGATTTTGACAAAGTCGAGCTTTAAACCCGTAAAACTAGAGTTGATTTTAAAGGGATTAAATTTTGACTATTGTTAAATATGGGTCCTAAAATGGTTATTTGTATACTTCGCCCAAGTAGAGTATGTACGATATCGATATCGATGTTTGAATCTTGGGCCAATATTTATTGGGCTTTTGAGACAAGCAATTTTACTTGGCCCATAATATGGGTTCCCAAAGCCCAATAAGTATTCCCCCTATTATCCAGCACGTTTGATTTGATACTTAGTTCTAACCTAACACTACAAATAATTACTCTTATAATTTAGTCAATTTCATAATTATTTAGCAAAAAGTAATTATGGATTGGAACCATACAACCTTAGGATTGTGGATAATAATAATATATATAATTTGGAAGCTAGGTTACCTCTTCTATTTATCTTTATAACCTAGTCACCTCTATTAAAATTAGTTGGTAAACTTGGCTTATCAATGTGTTTGGAGCTTAAATCATCATTAGAGCACCAAATTTGTAATTTTTGAGTGGTGAAAATCATATTAGAAAGATAATCAAAGTTATTCGATGAAGATTTAGACTAGTTTGGAATAAGATAGTGACTGAAAATTACAGAATAAGTTCGTATATGATATATACATTTATACATTGTGATTACTTTTATACGAGATAGATTCCTTTTTATGTACTATTTCAAATTCATATCAAAAATTTTCACATTTCTTGTTTTAACTTTTTTTTTTAAATTCGGTTTTTAATATCTATAACATTAGCGTTTGACTAAATTTAATTTCTTGTCGATGAATTTCACATCAAATGTTAAAGTACTTCTTAACAAAAACAATTTCATATCTAAAAGATATCAGTATAAATTTTTTAATTAAGAATAAAAGAGTACTACTGATCCAATTACACCATTTTTGTTGGTGTTATAGGGGTTATTTTGTCATCATTCCAGCAACTTCCAAAGTCCAATGCAACAAGAAAAGATAGTCCCCATACCTTGCTGATGGCATCTATCTTGGTTCTTATTAATTAGGTTTGTAAACCCAAATATATTATATTTTCTCTAAATATTCCCTTCCTAGCCATCCCAAAAATAAATGTGTGATGTGCATAAACCTAAATAAATTAATAAAATTATTAATATTTTTTTATTTTTAATTAAAATATTATAATTTAAATCTTGCATATAAAATCACACTATTGATAAGGACATTTTAATATCGATATTTATTACACTTGAGTGAGGGTTTTTCAAAAATAATTTATCTATCTTCATGAAGTAATGATTAATTTTGTATACATTTGATCGTTCTCATACATCACTAATGTAATTTCATGAGATATATTATTATTATGGTTGATAAGGAATGTTTTATTTCTTAAAATGAGACTCATAAACATGAAGTTCAAATTAATTAAATCTCAAAATAAATACTAGACACTGAATAAAAATATTTTAAAATTTTAAGAAAATGGTGAGTCAGACATTTTCAATATATAGGAAATGTTAGAAGACACCACGTAATATATATATGAACAATATATATAACTTTGTTTTTATTTGAGTCCAATAAAAGATCTTACCGTAAATCTCTATTAAAAATAAGCCAAAAGATGGACCCAACTTTTTGTTTTGTTGCTAAATTCTAACACAACAATTATGAGAGTAATTTCCCTAGATAGTCATCCATGTTTGGTAAATCACCTAGTAATATCACTTATGTTTGTTTTAGAACTACAATATCACCCAACTTTATCTATTTTCCTCAAAATATACTTGACACAAAAAAAACATTATCTCTCTCCTAATAGGATGCCATGTCACATTTTTTTAATTTATTAATAATATTTTTTTAAATTCTTTAAGTGTTTGTGCCCCTGCTTTTCGTTATTATTTATACAATGTTTAGACATTATTTTGTTTATTTGTTTGTACTTCTCTGATTTGAAAAAATTATTTTGTTTGTTCTATTTAAACTTAATTAGTGTATAATTTTTCTGAAATTATGGAATCCGTTTTAGCTATATTTTTTAGTTTTAAATTAATATTTTTTAGTTATAGCTTTATTATTTTGGATGTCGGTAATATCTTGTAGCTACTTTGAGTATGAAATAAACGATCGATACGGAAAATATATTTTTTAATTATGGACATCTTCACATTAAATTTGTGCAAACAAAAAGTAACTATCAACTTAAAATATCTAAAATCATATTTAAATTTAATTAACTTCCTAAATTTTATTGATATCACATAAATTAAAATAATAAATATTGGGCTCATGCTAGCATAGACACTTGTGTCTGGTTTTAAGCATACATGTAAGTTTTAAATTGTACTTCTTTAAAGTAGAGAGTTCTAAATCAATATTTTATATATATTTTAATAATTTAAAATCATAAATATAACAAAATTCTGTGTACCGAAGATTAGCTCCGCTCTAGATTTCTTGTGAGAATCGACATGATTTTATCTTTACGATAACAAGGAGATTTTTGTGTGAAGAAAACCATGCACATAATAAATATCACACATATACTAATTAATTACTTTTATAACATATTATTTTTCAAGTTAATAATAAAAAACACTTAATTAAATATTATTTTCCACGAATTTCGTATTTTAATTATCTATTATTTTTTTTATCTATCTAAATTGTTATTTCCTTTGTATTAAAATAAACCTCGATTTATAATAGTGGTTAAATGTTTGAAATAAATAGACATGCAACAGGGGCACAAACACTACATACGAGCTGGGGCACAAACACTTCAATTCCTAATGTAGGCATTCCACAACTAAACTACTTAGTATTAGGAGCCTACAGACATTTACAGAATTAAAAAAATTATTATTAATAAATTAAAGAAAATGTGACATGGCATTTCATTAGGAGAGAGATAATGTTTTTGTGTCAAGTATATTTTGAGGAAAATAGGTAAAGTTGAATGATATTGTAGTCCTAAAACAAACATAAGTGATATTACTAGGTAATTTCTCAAATATGGGTGACTATCTAGGGAAATTACTCCAATTATGATGTTGCTAGCCCACAATATTATTTATCTATACTCTATACACATCACAATCATCAACTAGACCAGGGGCTATGGATTGTATTTTTGTTTTTTTCTCTATGATATTTGATAGTTTCTTAGTTGATTTTTATTAATTCATAATAAATTTTAAAATATAATAATTAATATAAATAATTTCTTAAAATAATTCTATTAATTGATATATAAATTTAGATATTAAAAATAGTTTCTTTAAAAAAAACTAAAACTTAGAATAAAATATAAAATATAGATTTTTATCTTGATATGTTAAAATTAATAAGTAAAAATAAAAATATTTTATTTCTAATATAACGAATAAGTAAAAGTGAATAAATAGAGTATTTATCTGAAGCTCAACTGATTCAAATTATTTACATTAAGTTATTTACTTTATTTTTCTTTTTAGTTAGCTTCAAAAACGATGCTTATGTCCTTTTTCTTCCTTTGTTTGAGACATTTGATATAATTTATATATCTAGTTTACAATTATAAAATTTATTTTTTATTTTCTTAAATCATATATTAAATAAAATAAAATAGACATAATATATTTTAACACTCATTACTAGAGAATTGAAATAGCTACGAATTTCATCACTAATTCTCTTGTAACTAATAAAAATAGTTTTCTATATAAATTCAAATTTAATCAAATTTCGATAATAATAGGGTGTTAAACACGTGAACTAACATGAAACTTGTAGACCCCATATATATAATCAGCCCCCTCCCCCCTCCATTCTTATCCTCTTCACCCTTTCTCCCCAAAAACTCCATTTCTAGCATTACTACATTATACGCACGCAAAAAAAAAGAAAAATCACTATTTATTTTATCTATTTTTCAGTGTTAGTTGTTGAGATGAAAAGAATACTATTACAATACTCAAACCCAGAAATTTTACATTCTTTAATGAGTTCATCAGATCCAACAATTACTTATCAACCCATGAACGATTCCGTAGCTACAGCAATCGGAAGACCGTTTAAGCTCACTGCACCTTTCGATTCATCAATGGCGTTAACAATACTCGTTCTTCTCACTGCTCTGTTTTTCATGGGTTTTTTCTCTATTTATATACGTCACTTCGCCGGAGATACAACAACTTCCACCGGTTACGATGATGATCGACGCCGGAGAAATCCATCTCTGTCGTCGTCTTCTTCCTCCGCACACAGGTTGTTAGTTTTTCAATCACTGTAATTGCTCTGAATTTTTTAAATTTTATCTGATTCTATCGTAATTGTTAATCATTGCTCCCTCCATCTCAACGCAAACACATTTTGAATTTTGAGATTCTAATAAATTTATTTTTTATGCATCTTTTAAATATTTTTATCAATTATTGTGACTTGCAGCAGTTTTTACATAGTTTACCTTGAAGATTTTATGCTTAAACTTTTGATTAAACTTAAAATGTTTCACTCTCGAAAAATAAAAAGTGTCACGTAAATTGAGACAAAAAATATAATTTATATTCTCTCCGTTCCATTTCATGTGAAGTAATTTGACTCGATACTGAGTTTAAGAAAGAAAGATTTTTAAAACTTGTGATCCAAAATAAAAAATAGAAATTTGTGTGGTCGTAAATCATTTCATTAAAGATAAATAGATATTTTATAATTAAATTTTTACTTAATGTATAGAAATATGTCATTTTTTAACTATTGATTAAAAAGGAACGTAAATCACATAATTGGGATAGAGAAAGTACTATTTTTTCATAGTTTTCACATACATATACTTCAAAAATCTAGAAGTTTCATTGCTTGAATTTTCCGTTAAAATTTTAAAGTTTGAATCTCAAAATTTCAATTTAATCATATAAAATAAATTAGTACATAGGTATAAGAAGTTAAGAAGTATAACTCGGTATCATACAATTAGACAAACTTTTTATTAATTTTCATTTTTCATGAAAAAACTCATTTTGCTACGAAAATTTTATTTTTTCGTATAATAGCATTCAGAATGTACTCGTTTATTTCGATGATGATTTGCAATTATTAACTTTCGTGTTATTTCGATCCCAACACAGGTCTTGCCGGAAAGGGTTGGACCCATCAACGGTGCAATCTCTACCGTTGATTTCATACGGTGGAGCGGCGAAGCACTTGATCGAAGATTGCCCAATTTGTTTATCAGAGTTCGAGGTGAGTGAACTCGTTCGTCTTATTCCGTACTGTCGTCACGTGTTCCATCAACAATGTCTCGACACGTGGCTATCATCGCACGTGACTTGTCCACTCTGTCGGTCCACGCAATTTTTCAAAAATGTGGATGAGGTTTGTTTGGATGTAGTTGATGTGGGAAATGAAAATGGTGTGAGTGAAAGATCAACGGTTCAAGAGTGTGACACGTGTAGGTGTATTAGAAGATCATGTAGTTCTTCAAATTTGGGGAGTAGAGTGACATTGCATAGAAGTGCAAGTTTCTAAAAAAAATAAAATTGTAAAATGATTTTGTAAGTATTAGTACTACTTTTGTACAGCACTCAAAATTGTAAAGATTAATTATTGTGATTTATAAGTTATTGTGAAGTATAATATTGTATGTTCATTCAATTTTTGAGTTATTGTTATGAAGTTTTAAATTTTACGGTATTCTTGGATTACCTCATGAAATGGGAGTAGTTGTGTCGATTGTAATAAAATCAACTTTTATGTTAGTTGTTGGTGGAGTGTTTGATGAATAGATTGGCTTTCAAGGTAGTAGTAATCTTCATGATTGATAAGATAAGATGAGGGAAGTAAGACTGAGATTATTCTGACATACGAAGAGAAATTGCAAAAATGTCAGTAAGGAGAGGTGTTAGAGATTGGTTTTAGCAGGAGTAAGACGAGGTAGAGGCACTCCGAATGAAAATTTGGAAGGCAATGATGTGACATAATATGAAATTTTGGAAGGCGATTTGACATAATATGAAACTACCTCAACTTAGCTTACCGTGGATATGAACCTCAACTTAGCTTATCGTGGATATGAACCTAAACAAGAAAGTGTGCAGATTCAGTATCAGGGTAAAAAATTAGTAGGTAATCAAGTGTCGTAACCTTAGTTGGGAGAGGCAGGGGGTTTAGCCCCATTTCCTCTCAATTTTATTAGTAATAGTGTGATTTCTTGTTCTTCAATGAATTTGCTAGATCTTGGTTTATTTGTTTTGTATCTTAATATTTTGTTGTTAAATTTTTCTGGTAAACCTGTTTCAAATAACTTTTTTTTTCAATCGATGATCTATCGAAAACAACCTCTATCCCCTTATAAAAATAAAATTTACATACATTTTATCCTTCATAAACCTCACTTATGTCATTGGTATTTTAGCTAGCATATATTCATTAATGAATCACTTGGACCAAATTAGGAATATTTTCTTCTTATTTATTTTTTTAATGGTGAAGAACTTTACTTTTTCTTTTTTCATCATTTTGCAAGTGTGGCATCAAAATTGAAAACTCAAAGTAAGGTTTACTGATATACCTTTTGTTTGCTTAATTATGTTAAAAGGCTTATTATTAACTTGATTAGCACTGGCAAAAAGATGATTCCTTGAAGCAATTGAAAGTAATTCCAATTTGATAATTGACTCTTTTAGCTAAGCAGACTTGCTTAGAGATGCAAAGTATTAGTTCTGATGGATATTATTTTCTTATTAGTTGTTTTTTTTAAATAATAGACATTTTTATTTGTTTTTACATAATGAGAAACTTCTATAATAGCTATATAAAAATTATGACTTGTTTAAACTAAGTTTGTATATATTGACAATTCGTTAAATTTGTCAATGAATTTTATTTAGACATTTGAATTATGGCATGATCCAATTAAACATCTGAATACATGATAAATCTTATAAAAGAATTTCATCGTAAAATTTGAAACAAAAATTTTATTTATTCTTAAACGCTCATTACGTAAATAAGTAAATCACTTAAAATATATACCTCTATTAGTTACAAACATTAGTTATACCAAGTCAAAAAATCTCAAGTTGATTACAATTAAGATTGATGAATATAATTAAAGTAGATGACTAGATATTTGAGAAAATACACAAAAGTATTTTCAAATTAAGTTTAATTTTTTTTACTATAATAAATACACAAATATTATGACAGATTTAAGCTCACAAAGTTTACGATTAGATTCATGCAAGGTCAAATTATGTGCAACAAATAGAAACATGGGTGATAGTACTTGATAGTTAAGAAATGCAAAAAATAGAAAAAATGATTATCATTCATTTCAATGAGTTAATGTATATATAAATAATATATATTAAACTTTACATCATTAGTTTCCCATCTTAGAAAAGGGGTGAACAAAAAAAATGTAATCTTCATATCTCACTTGATCATAAATTAAGGAACAAAATGGAAGGGAATTCAAAATCCATGACCCAACTTGAAATTTAAAAAAAGGTAGCTCGGTGTGCGAAGCATCTCACGTTTATACAGGGTCCTAAAGAGGACCACACCCCGAGAAGGTGTGACACCTTCCCAACTCGGAGATGGTCCAAGTTTTTTCAAGGCAACCACACACTAGTTGATCACTCTCTCCAGGCTTAAGGATATTCAAATAACTTCATCAATACATAACAAAAGCCATCATGAAAAAACAATGACTTTCCTGTTAGCTATGTCAGGCAGCAACCAATATGTGTCTACACATCGATAGACGGAGATTTTCGGACAAATGATAAGTTTCACCTGCTTATTCTGTATTCGACAATAAATCAGACGTGCAAATCTGCAAATACGAGTGTACAGTTAGTGAAAATATGAATGGCAAATGAAGAATCACGGGATACACAGAGCAAATGAACAGAGAAGGAGAGAATTACCTACACTAAAGGAGTAAGGACTGCAGGTGCCAAAGAAATCTTTATTGCATTATCTATCTTCTCTCTTTGATATTTATCGTCTACTATTTTCTTCTAATTTTATACCAATTACTGTGAAGAGAAAGCTCGGATGACCTCGACTACTGGTGCCAGGCACATCGGGCATTTTGCTTCTTCGTTGATCAATATTTCTGCACATTTTGAACATGTGCACATGTGGCCACACCTGCAACCCGAGAAGGAAAAGGAAAGACGTTTCTTTTCAGACTGGATCAAAAAGGAAAGATTGTGTCCGCAAGGCAACTGGAAACAACATAAAAGAGAGCTGTCCCTATGACAGCTCAGAAAAGCATCATGTGCACTTAATAATTAAAGGAAGGACAAGGATGTTTCGTATTTTTACCTGTACAGTAACGAATCGATATTGTTATTACAACATAAGCAACATATTCCTTTCCTCACTGTATCCCATTTGGATTCATCATTCAGCAAACCATCCCCACAAATATCCACATCTGATTTTTGATAAAAGAAATGAACTAGATGACAACTAGATGAACAAAGTATTATAGGATTTTCTCCGATTGAGGAAGTGAAAAACTCGTAATGGACAAAGGTATGAAATCAAACCTGTTGAACCAGCAGATCGATTTAGGGCTGCAGAAACTTCTTGACGGACCGACCTCTGCAGCTCAACTTGCATTTCCATGCAAGTTTGAAGCATCCTTTGCATATCATTCATCCGCTGATGAAGCACAGCCATGTCAATCTTCAGTTCATTGATGATATCCCACTCCTGCAACAGATCAATGAGGTACACATTTCATTGTAAGAACTATGATCATGTGTAAAACAAGAAATGGATGTGAATAGTTTGAGTTTTTTAAGAAAAACATGCTCATAGCAAGAAGTTACTGTGTTTACTAAGCTCCCATTTGGCCATAGATTTTGAAGTTGTTTTGGAATTTGTTGTGTTTGGACATGCATCTTACTTGGAAAATATTTGAAGTTTTATCACTACAAGTCCCAAAAACTGGAACTCGAAAATATTTGAAGATAGATTTTCAAAATTTGATCCAAAATCTATGGCCAAACGCTAGTTAAAACACTCGAAGTAGAACAAAGAAAGGAACATCATAATCCAACTTGCAGATTCAGCTTGCGCATTTGAATACCGGATGTGCCTTAATTATAATGATTATCATACTTTTTGCATATGTTGGACACACTAACAACAAAGCCGAAAGCAGCTATACTAATCAATACCGAGTAGAACTTCATGTAGTTCAGGAAAATGGCTGAAACTTACTGATTCTCCCATGCGCTGATGTGGATTTTGGCGACGCAAATTCGGATGCTCAGGTTCCCGATTCCAATGAGGCTGAGAAGGTGCCTCTGGAGGTGGAGTCATAGCAAAGGGATTTCCCTCCATATTCATCTGAGGCCCTTCTTGATTAACATTCTCCTGCTGCTGCTCCTGCTCTGTATCAGAGGGGTATGAGGATGCTCCATCCATATCCCAGTCAAAAGAAGCATTACCTTGTCTTTCAACATAAGATTGTATCAGCTGGTTTAGACTTTCACGGAAACTGCTACGAAGCAGATTAGAGACTCGCCTCCTAAACCATGAACACAATCGTTAATTACATGAAATTTCAATGTTATACACAAGATGCAGAGGCCTAACGGTGCAAGTTTGTACCTGCTTAGCAATTCTCGAAGTTCAATGCTATAAACATTGTCATCATCCGGTGTATAAAATGTATCAACCCTTCCAATGGACCCATCATCCTGACCGGAAGGCGTGTCAGACCAGTCATCAATTGCCTCTTCATGCCACTCATCATCATGTGGTTCTTGTGTATGGTTTTGTTCTTCAATGCCACCATCCAAACTTTCTGGATAAGATTGATTAGGAGTCCCTTCCTGAGAATCTCCGCCCATATTTTCTGTCGCATCATCTATCCATTCATTCTGATCAGCATACAAATGCTGTGACTCACTTTCCTCATGTTCTGTTTCAAATTCCTCCGGCTCTTCCGCTTGCTCCAAATCACTTCCTTCAGGTTCCGCAATATATTCCTGTAGCTCCTCTGCCTGAGCTGATGAACCTTCCCAGTCATAATCTTCAAAGATATTTCTATCCAAATCACGAAAATGACCATTTAGGACATCATTAAAATCACTTGCCTCACTCTGTGTAGCATCATTGTCATGGAAGGTTGCATGTTCTTCCTGCAACCATTCGTCACCAGCATTTTCCACCAAGTCTATATTCTCATTATTGTGTCTTTCAGGTAAACTACTAAATAACTCCAAATTTGACGTAGCTTGGTCATGATCCTCATCTTCTCCAACTTGCTCTGATGTTTCAGCTATTTGGTCAATGTTATATTGATGATTCACAAGCTCGCGAATAGTGTTTGCGGAGTTTGTTACCACATGAGATCCATTGATCTCTCTCTCTTCATTAATAAGTTCAGACTGATCATAGCATTCGTCTATTACCTCTTGTTCACTGTTCGATTGGGATGGTTGGGGTTCATCCTTTGGAGA
Organism: Solanum tuberosum; assembly: GCF_000226075.1. Taxonomy (NCBI): domain Eukaryota; kingdom Viridiplantae; phylum Streptophyta; class Magnoliopsida; order Solanales; family Solanaceae; genus Solanum; species Solanum tuberosum. The sequence continues at coordinate 818,332 of NW_006239029.1, read as the reverse complement.
GGACAGCTGTGTATTCGTAGTCGTACGCACATTATCGTCCAATCTGGACAAAATTTCTTCCCTGTTTGAAACCATTTCATGTGTCAGGTAAGACTGTTGGTCAGAAGAACTTATGTTTGCCAGATACTATTTATGTAAACAAATGTACCTTTTGGCTGACATAAGAAGACAATTAATAAGATAATATTACCGCAAGTAAGAGAAAACTGAAAACAACTCAAATTAGAACAGATTTCGCAATCAGGTCCCTTTTTACCTTAAATCAGACACAGTACGTCTTCGCCTAAGTAAGATAATATTACCGCAAGCAAGTGAAAACAACTCAAAATAAAACAGACATCACATTTAGGTCCATTTTTACCTTAAATCAGACACAGTATGTCTTCGCCTTAGTAAGCCCAGTTCACTTGCTGCATTTGAAGCAGTTCTTTCATCATTGGTCAAGCTATCATTTCGCAGAAACCTTCCCCGGAGTAATGACTGCACCACACAAAGTTTTCCAGTATTACGAGCAAGCAAGGGGTGGCAAATAATCTAGGGATGAAAATAATAGAAGCTGGATGAAGAAAGTAAATGAGCCTAAGGATCTCCAATTTCACTGAAGACGAAGGATAAATATAGTGTATGAACATAAATCTAAAAAGTTCAAATCACTAGAATAAGTTCAACTTATACTTGCACTTTGATTAAACCAAAGATCTCGTTACACATGTTGATAAACTACAGTTAAATAATCAAATCATAATTTATGACTCCCTCCATTTCAATTTGTTTGTCCGGTTTTGACTTGGCATGCGATTAAAGAAAGTAAAGAAGATTTTTTAATCTTGTAGTCTTAAACTAAAGATATAGAATATACTAAAATGTCCTTTAATCTTGTGAACCTAAACATGTCATGTCGAAAATTAGATTTAAAGAGTTGCCAAAAAAGAAAAGAGGCATCCTTTTTGAAACGGACTAAAAAAGAAAGTAAATAAACTAAGGGAGCAATACCAAACAAGTAATTAATTAATCAACTAAGCTTTAATTCGTTAATAATTCTGCTTAATTGGGCCCAATCTATTAAAAGTACTAATGAATTTTCATGAGGCCAAGTTTGATTCAAGTGGAAATTAAAGGGGATCCCGGTGCACAAAACTTCCATATAGGGTCAAGAGAAGGGTGGCACCGTAAGGGTGCCAGGTGTGTAATGTAGGCACACTACTTTGACACAACTATCAGAGGTTGATTCCAAGACTCAAATCCATGAAGTAACACGGAAACAACCGTACCCTTGCTCCAAGGCTCTTCCTTCTCAACTACAACTACAACAATAACAACCCAGTGTAGTCCAACTATGTGGGGCTTGGGAGGGGAAGGTGTACCTAGACCTTACCCTAGGGAGGCTGTTAAAATTAATAATTTAAATTTTTAAATCAATTTTACAATACTAATTATAAGTCGGGAAAATATTCATTATATATTTAGTGATTTAGATATACCTTGATCACAATGTAGCATAGCAACTTGCAACCGTTTTAGCAGAATCTTTAATTAATACACCTAATAATTACTCCCTCTATACTAATTTATATGACTTACTTTCCTTGATAGTCGGTTCCAAAAAAAAGGGACACATTTCTATATTTAGTGACAATGTAACTTTAAAATGTCAATTTTACTCTTAATGAAATGATTTCTAGCCCCAGATATATCATTGACTTATTTTAGACCACAAGTTTCAAAAGTTTTTATTTTTTTCTTAAACTTCGTGTCAAGTCAAACTAACTCATATAAATTGGAACGAAGTAAATAATACTTTAAACACCCCCAAGAATATTAACCATTATAAAGTGAACTAGTGAAGTATTTCATCTTATCGTGATCAACTTTAGCCAAGTGAACTTGCAAAGATATTTCCAAATTTGGTCAATCTCCATTTTTTGTTTACCTTTTTATGCTTCGCACTTGTTTTGCTAGCATTGATTTTTTTTCCATTGGTTCTCAAGGACATGAGAACATTTAGCAGCATGTGAAGCCCTTTAACAATGTCCTAGAACATCTTAATGCACATATCATGATCGCATTTAAATTTGATGCCAAAAATAAGGAAACTTCCATTCCTCACTTTCCATGTATGATATACACTAGGAGACAGAATAACATTTGAGATGACATACAATTCATGATATTCAAGGGGGAAAAGAAAGCATTTCTACTTAAGCCTAACCTGAATCCGATTGCGATAGGCAAAGTCTGATACAGGCTTAGACTCCAACAATCCCTGAAGTTCCTTTTCCCTTTCCCTTTGAGATCTCATCAGTAAATCAACAAGAGCTTGTCTACCACAGAGTCTGCGTAAGGCCTTTCTCTCTCCACGTCGTGAATGATCGACCAACAACCCATCACGTCCTTGTTCAAATTGGGAACCAATTTCAACAGCAACTTCATCTCTAGGAGAACTTGTGCCACTCTGATGAATACTCATTCGTTCACACTGTGCCTTTGAACAGTTGTTCACATGTGAAACATTCAATGATTGTGAATGACTCTTCGCACCAGTGTGCATCCATTCCTGAATAATTTGCCTCACTCTTTCGCGTTCAACCTCCCCAAGATCACTAGATAGATCTGAGCTAACACTGCGACCATCATCAAAGTAATTATCTAACTCGATATGGCTTTGATTTTGGTCCTCATTGACACCATCATTCCCCTGTGGTCTCTGCCTGTCTCCGGTAGGGGCATAGGAATTACTCACCACATGCTCACCCTCAAGCTCCCTCCACATTTGCCGAATGGATGATGCTCGGGTTTTCGGCCTATCATGTTCAGTCCGCTGCCTCGACACCGAGGACTGAGACTCAATAAATAAAGAAGAACCAAATGTAGAAATATTATGCAAACCAGCAACAGCCATACTCTTACCACAGTTCAACACTTCCAATTCTCAACCATTGTAATAAATCATCCGGATCCAGAACTCAACCGATCTGTTCATGATGCATCAAAGATTATGTTAACCACGGCAATAAACTGATTACCCGTATCGCCAAATAGTCATTTGCAGTTCAACTTAATACACATTTATAAAGCTGAAATGCACCAAAATCTGCAAATATCACAAACCAACAACAACAAAAACAAAGAAACACAACCCATGATTCTGTTGGATAATTTGATATGCATCAAGATCTAATCTAAGTATATGGATTAACTCATAAAAAAAACACCCAAAATTTTAACTTATCCCCTAACCTCCCAACAAGTAATCCAAAGAAAACCTTTTCCTTTTTTTTCAGCAGAATGGGCCTAAAAAGAGGAAAAGTCATTAGCAGATCTCTCTTTTTTCTCTGACAAAAGGATAAAAAGTAACATTCAAATTTCAAATCTGAGTAGTACTCCTTCAAGACAGAGAAACATTACACCCCACCTACTCACAACCCACCCAACCCCAAAAAAACAAGTGGGGAGAGATAAGAAATTACATAAAAATCAAATCTTTAACAACAAATCAAGACTGTATCCAACCAAAAAGCCTCAAATGAACTATACTGAATTCCAATACACAGCTGGAAAAGACAAGCAAAATTAAGCTTCTACAGACAAAAATACACAAACATGAACTGTATAAAGAATGTTGAGCACAACATTAAACAATACAATACTACAAAAACAGCAAAAAACAGACAGAATAGGATTCTTGATTATTGAAAATCCAACAAGAAAGAAAGCATTTTTATTGAAAAAAACTTACCTTTTAGACTTTAACAGCTCTTGGGAACTCAGTTGTTGACTTAAAACTCAAAGAATCAAGAAACTCACCAACCCAAAAACAACAAGATTGCAATATGTGGTGTAATTTTCAGAGAAAAAGAGGAAAAAGAACAGTTCTTTTTTTTTTTGGTCCAACTGAAGAGAGAGAAATATAAGAAGCTAAAAATGGAAGGGGGGGATTTATTAGGAAAGTAATAGTTGAAGGAAGGGGACACGTCACTAGTTTATTTTTCTTTTCTTTAACGTCTATTTTCCTTTTATTTTTTTTATAATAATACTTTTGATTTTTCGCGATAAATTTTGATTTTAATCTTTGTGATATGTGATTTGCACATTTAACTTTTAATTAGTTTTTTTTTTTTTGGATTTTCAAGGTAACCAACTTCGGTCACAACTTCTGTCCTTTCGTTGAGCTTTGCCCTTCTGGTGAGCACTAAAACCTGTATAATAGTCAAACCACAGAGAAGATGTAAATCGCACTAGACAAGCTCCATGCGACACACTCGACTCAGATCATCTGGGTGAATGACAACCCTCTGAACCAAAAGTTAAAGTGCAGGATTTTGATCCTTTTATATAGGAAATATATTATATTCAGAGTATTTTTAGAAGTATATCACTCATAAATATTAAGTTACAATACAAATTTAATATAACACATGTGAAAACGGATCCAGAATATTAAGTCGATAGATTTGTAGTAATATTAACTGACATATGATAATAATGGATAAAAAATGTTGGTTTGACTATAAGGGAAATCGAATCCGCATCAAACATGATAACACTAAAATTGAGTTTCTTTCTTTTTCACTAAATCAATAATTTCCTTTAGTTATAGTTTCTCAACTATCAATTTCTTATATTGGATGGAATTTTAATGTAAATACAAGATTTTGGTAAAAGTTAATGGGTTCTCGAAACCCTCTATTGCTTTGATCCATTCGCCTATAAGCACATTGAATAATTAAATAATGAAAGAGTCAATATTTCGAGAAATTTGTAATTTTTCACAAGCAAAGAAAATTAAAAGTAGTTATTTTAAGTAATTAAAGATTAAGAGAGTGTTTCACTAAGCTTATAAATTGATCAAGCTGGTTTATAAATACTTTTAGAGTATGTACATATTTGATTAGCATTAAAATGCTTATAAGTTAAAATCAATCAAAAAAATTGAAATAACTTGTGAGTATTGAATTACAAACACTTTTAGTTTGATTAGCTACTGTATAACTCACCCTTTAACATTTTTTCTAGTTCTCAAAATATCCCTTTCTTAAATAAAACTCTTAACTTTTATTTTCACTTTGTGTGACGTTAAGTCATATTTCATTGAGAAATTTGAATAGTGTTTATTTTTAAATGAAAATGATATTTGAAATTTGGATCTGTGTCTGATCAAGAACACAAATTAAAGTTATTTTTTATTTTTTTTGAATAATTTGAAGTGAAAAAGTGAACACACACTTTCATTGTTTTTCGAATTCTTAAAAATTAAAGTTAGATTTCAAAAGAAAATTAACAAACATGTTTTCTTAAGTTCAACTCAAAGAAAAGAGTGATTTTTTTTTTATGAATAAATGTCTCTTGCATTTGTCGTTCCTCCTTTTCTTTGCACATATATTTTTAAATTTATAATTTTTATTTTAAAAGTAAGAAAATTTTAGTCGTTCTAACGAAAGAATTTCTTATCAACGGGCAACAACTTCTAAATATGCTTGATTAAATATTATATGAATTAAAATTTATTAATAATCGAGGGACCAAAGTGCTATTAACTCTTTCTTTTGTTCTCTTTTTGTTCATAGTAAGAGGAAAACGAGTGTTGCCACGTGGGTGACTGTTATTTTCCTTTATGGACCTAACGGCGTCGTACTAATTTCCTAACGTTTTGGCCTTGAAGTAATTAATTTGTTAGGGGTGAGCATGATACGATATGTTACGATATCATATTTTTGGTTTATCGGTTTTAAAAAAAATATGTTATGAAATATTAAGTTAGTGTAATATTTTAAAGTTTGATTCGATATTTTACAGCATGATAAATATGTAATGATAATTTGCTTAACTTCATCTTACATGTACCCATATAATAACGAATCATGACTTCATTTTTTTTGTGAAATATTTCAGTTATATTATATTAATACCTTATACTTGTAGATATATTTAAAAGAAATTATAAGTAGTGTTTTTCGTTAATCAATTACACACATAAATGATATCTCAATCCAAATAGTGTAATCAAAATTTCTACGTCTAAATAATTAGTTTTATGTGTATACTATTTTATACATTTGTTGGTATTATATATAATGATATATTTGAATTATATATATATAACTATATACTTCGATACAATATTTCATAACTTTTGAAGACCAAATATCATACCAATATCATAACATCAAAATTGCAATATCAATAATTTTGATTTTCTATATGATGATTCGATATCTATCGTATCATATCTATCTCTACTCACAACCGATGTTAACTTGTGTAACTGCAGTGATTATTTCATCCATGAGAACTATTCCATTCATCTCATATTACTTATCCATTAAAGATATTTGTTACAAATTATTTTCTAATTTATAAAATCAAGATAGAATTAATTTTAAAAAATCACTTTTTTTCTTAAAATTAATTCCTTTGAAAGTATAAATATTGTAAAGTTCATAATTTTTTTATCATTATTAATATTGGTATTTTTGATGAATAAAGCTCATAAATATAATGTAGGATAAATTAATAAAAATATCATCTTTACTAACGTGTAAAGTGAAAAATAGACAAATTACATTCAACGAATGTGTTTTACGTTGAATGTAATTTATACACTCATCTGATAAAAATAAAATTACTTATAAATCAACTCTAACAACAAATTAAAGAAATCATTTCATAATAGATATAGTGGGCGCTGGGCCATAAAAACAACCTAAACATATTTTATTTGAAATTGCGTTTGATTATACTCTATTTATTTATTTTGCAATAAAGTGATTAGAACTTAAATGTATTTTTTTTAAAAAGAAAATATGAAATGTGATTTAAATATAAAATATAATTTAAATGGGGTTATTTATAGAAATAAAAAAGTTAGGATATATTTGTAAAGGAAAATTTTATAAAAGTGAAACTATGATTTTGGATATTTTCCAAAATCCAAATACGACTTTACGTTGTATAATGAATTTACTATGATCAAATATTGATTTTCAAATAAAATAATATTTTTAATATAAAAAAAAGTGAAAAATTCTCATGACCAGACGAGTCGGTAAGTTTTTCCTATTTTTCAATTCAATTTGTTCATTATTAATATTGTAATGTACTTTTCCAACACGCATTTCTTTGAGTCAATAAAGATGTTATGAAATTCTTCTTTTCTCTCATTACATTTTAAAAATACTTTTCCTTACAATAATGCTGAAATGTAGGCTTTAATTTGTGTACTCTTTCTATATGGCTTATAGTAATAGTACCTATATAATTGAAATTTGTGGCTATTAATTAAATTATTTCCTGTGTTTAATTGCTTACACAATCTGGTTTGATTTTGACTTCATTCTAAGATACTTTTTCGATTTCAATTTATGTGGTATTTTTAAAATTTCCAAAATTAAACGAGTTTATTTTATCATGATTTGTTCATATTCCTTTAAATACTTTAAATTGTTAACTACATTATGATTTATATTATTTATATAACTTTCAACATATAAAATTTATTTTTAAAAACTTATTACTATATATTAGAAGAGTCTAGGATTTACTACCATTGTTCCAATTAAATCATTACAAATGTCCAAT
>NW_006239029.1:759738-808611 GCF_000226075.1 Solanum tuberosum | reverse complement strand
TAAAAAAGGGTTAATATTTGAAATTATGCATCTGCCACATAAATTAGAACAAATAGATTAGTAAATATTATTTTCAAAATTATGTTAAAAAAAAGTACTACAAATCACAATAGCTAACAATTTAAAATATTTTTAAAATCATATAAAAATTTCAATAATTTCTCAAATTCCATAATATGACATAAATTAAAATTAAAATATATATATATATTGGGCCCCGTGCTGGCACGGGGTCCTATATCTAGTATGTCTAGAATTACGAACAAAATTTTAATTTTTGATTAGTAGATGACTTAGAAAAGAAACTTAGTCAAACTTGTCGATACTGCCTATTATTATTGCCTTGAATAAGTTAAATATATAAATAAATGTTACTTTAAGAAAGTGTAGATTAAAAAGATAAAATTTCATTTGGAAAAGGGAAAAAATTAAGAAAGTTATCTACATACTGATTTATGTTAATGGTCATGATATGACCTTTGAAGAAGGGAAATACATTACATCTTTTATGAATCTCATATCGAAATCGTTAAGACGTCTTTTAAATTAAAATTCAAAGAAAAACTTATAAAAATCTAACTTCAAAACGAACAATATTTTAACAATTAGACCAAAGGTCGTTAATATGATATTAAAGTCGAATTCTCCCTCAATACAATGATGGACAAACCTCAGCGAGGACATTGAATTCCAAGGGATTGGGGGAGGGGGGTGGAGATGTGTGTTAACTTGTTATATTCTGAATAATGACAACTCGCAGGATTCAACAAGAAGCAACCTGGGAATCATGAAGACACTATGGAAAACAATATAGAGAAAAAGTCGATGACAGCCAGATCCTAGTCAGGATTCGTGAAGAAATACATGGAAGGCAAGAGATATCAACTCATGAAGAACAAACAAGGAAATAGAATATTTGTCAATCAATCAGCCAAGATTCATGGAAGAAGACCGACCAACATTCAGGGAATAATACATCAGTCAAGAATCAAGGAAGGGATTGAAGATCAGCCAAGATTCAAGGAAGATCATCTAACAAAGGAAGGAATTGATTTAATCATGCACATATCTGATATGGACATGATTCAGCAAATCAATTAAATAAAATCAAGGGATCATCTTAAGGATCCTTGATTTTACAACTCCCTTGGGTTTCCGAAACAGAGCAGTAACCATCCACATCTATATAAACCTTTCCTAGTCTTAGTTGTGAAGCACACAACTTCACTTGAGCTTATAGTGCAATCTTCTTTTATCTTTCATAAAACTTTGTAATTACGAGAGTAAAACAATTGAAAAGAAAAGAGAAAGAAAGATTCTGAGTGTAGGTTTACAAGTAGAGGAAGTGTCAAGGTAGAACATCTGATTTGCATATCAGATAAGATCAACTTACAGAAACTTGTACATTCGAAGTTCACTTCAAAGCTCTAAAGGAAACCCTTGAAACCCAAGGGGACTGGAAGTAGGCATCACATGAACCAATATAAATTCTCTGTGTTTTTACTTTCTGCAAATTACTATTATTGTTTATCTATTCTACTGACGTGCAGGTGAGTCGACTGACCATTACAGGAAGTCAACTGAAGGAAATTTTAATTCACCCCCTCCCCCTCTTGAATTTCAATTGGTATCAGAGCAGGTCTTACCATTTCAGTGTTTAACCACACGTGAGCAAAGATCCAATGGCACACTATTAGATTCTTATTGCTCTACATCAAGATGAACATTCTTCACACCGACCACCATACTTCAACGGACAACATTATTCTCACTGGAAAGATAGATTCAGAATCTTTGTCTCTTCAAATGATCATCAAGCATGGATAGTGATCAAGAAGGGCCTAAAGACTATTCCTGGATTGACTGAAAAAGATGGCACTGAAAACCATTTGATCCTGAATCATTCGATAATCCTAAGAAACAACAAGAGGTAATTCAAACTAATGCTAGAGCTATAAGTTTGTTATATTGTGCAGTGAATGGAGCTGAATATGACAAGATACCAACATGTGAAACTGCAAAAGAAATGTGGGACAAACTAGAAGTGACTTATGAAGGAACCACTAAAATAAATGAAGCTTGGATCAGTTAACTTGTGAATGAATATGAATTGTTCAAAATGGCAGAATATGAAAACGTTGAATCCATGTTCTCAAGATTCAGTAAAATTGTCTGCGAACTCAAATCACTTGGAATGGTGTATTCAAATGCATTACAAGTCAGGAAACTCGTTAGAAGTCTTCCCAAGGCTTAGGAAACTAAAGTTGTCATTCTTGAAGATGGAGATCAACAGAAAATGACATATGATGAACTTCGAGGAAACTTAATGGTCTATGAACAGAATCATATTAGCAGATACAACATAGACGATAAAAAGAAAATAGTAGCATTTACAACCGAGACATCTGAAGTTGGAGAAGAACCTGATGAATATCAAGATGAAGGAATGACCCTTATAAATCGGGGAGTAAGACAAATGCTCAGATAGAAAAGACAAAGACCTCAACAAGATCCTAAAAACAATGAGTTTAAGAGAAATGATGATCGATGCTACTACTGTGGAAAACCTAGACACATTAAGCAAAATTGTCCGGAATGAAGAAGAAGAAACAACCGAAGAAATGAAGATCCAAAAAGCCTCGGAGCCTGGGATCAAGGAGAAACAATCGATGAGGATCATGATGAATTTGCTAACATATGTTTCATGGCGCTAGGTGAAACAAGTGGGGTAAGACCTTATAACTGTTCAAATTGTAATGACTTACAAAACTCCTTGGACATGGTTGCTGATGAATTACCGAAAGTTATAGACGAATATAATAAAATTGCTCAAGAAAAGAAGGACTGGCAGATTCTTCTCGAAGCAAGTCAAATTGAAGTTGATTTACTAACAGAAGAACTGAAGAAAGTAAAAATGCAGTTGAATAGCATCAGAAAATCTCCCAGTCACAATTGTGTCAGATCTAATAGAACTATTGGTTATAGAAATTCTCCTAATCATAGCTCCAACAGATCAAATAGATTTAATTCTAACTCTTATATACCTGAAACTTCTGTTAAAATTACTTGTTATACTTGTGGTGATCTTGGTCACAAATCTTTTAACTGTAGAAAGTATTCTTCTGGAAAATGGATCTGGAGACCAAAAGTTACTAATCATCAAGGACCCAAAAATACTTGGGTACCTAAAAGAAACTAATCTTATTGTTTTGCAGGAGCAATCTAAGAAAACCTACAAAAAAAGGAATGTGGGTACTTGATAGTGGATGCTCTAGACATATGTGTGGAAAGAAAGAAAATTTCAAAACTATCAAAAGAATTGATAGAGGATGTGTTCGATTTGGAGACAATGCTAAAGGAGAAGTAACCGGAGTTAGAACTATCACTCTCAACTAATCATGCGATCTAGTCGAAGTGTATATGGTTGAGGGACTAAAACATAATCTCCTCAGCATCAGTCAAGTATGTGACGCTAGATTTCAAGTCACATTCAATACAGCTAGCTGCATCATCAAATATCTTGAAAAAAAGCTCACTTTCATCGGAGATCGAGTTAATAATATCTATGTCTTAAATAATGTTGATTTTCCATCTCTTACATGTCTTACTGCAGTCTCAAGTGATCCTTGGCAATGACATCGAAAGCTTGGACATGCAAGCATGCATGCACTCAAGAAACTATCGAGACTTGAACTGGTCATTGGTCTGCCAAAATTAAAGTTTGAGAAAAATCACATTTGTGACGCATGCCAATTGGGTAAGCAGACTCGTTCATCCTTTAAAATAAAAGACATTGTAAGTATATCTAAACCTCTTCAGCTTCTTCACATGGATCTGTTTGGTTCTACTCTAACTGCCAGCATTGGAGGTAAACTATATGCATTTGTAATTGTTGACGACTTCTCAAGGTTTACATGGGTAATTTTTCTCACTCATAAAAATGAAGCTTTTGCTAATTTTGTAGTAGAGTTCAAAGAGAAGTAGGTTACTTCATTACAACTATTCACAGTGATCATGGTGGGTGAATTTAAAAATAAAGCTTTTGAAGAATTCTGCGCTAAAAATGATTTTTCTCAAAACTTTTCAACTCAACGGTAGAGTACTCGGCTTTTAAGTGCGGCTAGTGTCTTTTACACATATGGATGAATTGAGGGATTCGGTCATACTCTCGGTAAAGTTTGGAAGACCGCGACTGCTCACTTTGATCTCAACAAAATGGAGTGGTAGAAAGGAAAAATCGTTCATTACAAGATACAACAAGAACAATGCTACTCGATCGAAGCCTTCCTGATCACTTTTGGGCAGAAGCAGTAAGTACTGCTTGTCACATTCTTAACATGTGTCTTATCAAGCCTATACTAAAGAAGACTCATTATGAACTCTGGGGAGGAAAGAAACCTAACATCAGCTACTCTCATCCTTTCGGATGCAAATGTTTCATCCACAATAATGGTAAGAACAATCTTGGGAAATTTGATCCAAGAAGTGACAAAGGTATTTTTCTAGGCTATACACCTATTACCAGGGCCTTTCGAGTTTTTAATGAAAGAACTTTAAGTGTTGAAGAATCTATTCATGTGGTATTTGATGAACTAATCCAAAAATACAGGCAAGTGAAGCAGGTGAGGATGAAATTGATTCATCCAAACCAGCAGAAGATATTCCAAAAATGTCCACTGAAAACCTCACTGAAGAGCCAGCTACTGCAGAAGTAGAGTCGACTACTCCAGCTGACAAAGTCAACATTCCCAGGGAATGGAGACACAATGCCAGCTATCTTAAAAATTGCATTCTAGGAAAACCAGATGACAAATTCCAGACAAGATCTTCTCTCAAGAAACAAGCTTCATTGGCTCTCATATCCCAAATGGAACCAAAACGAATTAATGAAGTAATGAAAGATGAATCGTGAATACAAGCAATGAAAGAATAACTTGATCAATTCGAAAAGAATCAAGTGTGGGCTCTTATTGAAAGACCTAAGAACTGTTCTGTAATAGGAACCAAATGGGTATTTCGAAACAAATTGGACGAAAATGGTAAGGTTATCCAAAATAAAGCCAGGTTAGTAGCTCAAGGTTACTTACAGCAAGAAGGAGTCGACTTCGATGAAACCTTCGCTCATGTGGCAAAGTTGGAATCTATTCGAATTCTTCTAGCTTTTGCTTCCTTCAATTGTTTCAAACTTTTTCAAATGGATGTTAAAAGCGCTTTTTTAAACGGCTTTATTAAAAAAGAAGTGTTTGTTAAACAACCTCCCGGTTTTGAAAAAGCTCTCTACGGTCTAAAACAAGCTCCAAAAACTTGGTATGAAAGACTGAGAACTTTTCTTATTAAAAATGGTTTTCAAAGAGGGAAAATTGATACTACCCTATTTATAAAAAAATCTGACTCCTGCATTCTTATTTTTCAAAATGTTGATGATATTATCTTTGGAAATTCTAATCTCTCTTTGTGAGAATTTTGCTAATCTCATAAAAGGTGAATTTGAAATGAGTCTCATGGGCGAGCTTTCATTTTTTCTCGGTCTTCAAATTAAGCAGTCAGACAAAAGAATCTTTATAAATCAAGGCAAGTATGCAAAAGAGTTTATCAAAAAAATTGGAATGGACAAGGGTAAATCCTCTAGAACTCCCATGAGTCCCTCTACTTGTCTAGAATCTGATACAACAGGAAAAACAGTTGATGAAAAACTTTATCGAGGAATTATCGGCTCTCTACTATATCTCACTGCTAGTCGACCAGACATCATGTTCAGCGTTTGCAAATGCGCACGTTTCCAATCCGCTCTAAAGGAATCACATCTTACTGCTGTGAAATGAATCATTCGTTATCTCATTGGAACCTCCTATATGGGGTTATGGTATCCTTTTTCTGAGAATTTTGATTTGATAGGATATTTAGATGCTGACTTTGCAGGTGATAAAAATGACAGAAAAAGCACCAGTGGAACATGCCAATTTTTGGGAAAATTCCTCATTTCCTGGCATAGTAAAAAGCAGACCATTGTTTCCCTCTCAACTACTGAGTCTGAATATCTGGCAGTCGGAAGTTGTGGCACTCAACTACTTTGGATGATGCATCAACTCTTAGACTATGGTCTATCTTTCGAAGTAATTATGATCATCTCCCATCTCCATAAAAACCTAACAGTTTCCTTCAAGCGTCCCATCAATCTCTTCACCGCCCTTTCATCCTCTTTTCTCCCTTTTTTTATTTACCTCTTCACTCTTCTTTCTCTCACTCATCTCTTCTCTATCTCATTATGACTCGTACTCGATCTATGGTTTCTAACCAGAAAGCACCAATTTCTCCTTCTGCTTCCCTTGAAGTACAGTTTTTATCGTCTGATTCTTCTGACTCAGAATCGATAGTCCAGCCGTCTTCGTCCAAAAAATGCCCATCATCGTCCAAGAAGAAGGACACAAAGAAGGCTCGCATTACCTTCCCAAAAACTTTCATTGAGGATGACTCGTTGCTTTTCTGGGGAATGAAACACAAGATGAGATTTACTTTCTTCTCAAAGCGACCTATTGTGCATGGTCGAGTAATAAATCTGGAACAACTTGAGGTATCTCAGTGCGCTGTAAGTACCTTCTTTCGTGCTCATAAGTTATCTCTTCTATTGCGTCTATGTGGGATTGAATTTTTCGAAGAACCTGTTCGTTTGTTTTATGCAAACCTTCGAATCTCTGCTGACAATGGTGAGTGGGAAACCCTAGTTTTGGGTAACCGTATCATTTTGAATGACTCTCTTTTTAAGGAAGTGTTTGGTTCTGAATTTTCTGGTAATATTCCGTTTATGCATGGAAATTTATGTCCTGATCAATTTGAAGCTTCTCCGGAAGAAACTAAGATTTTTGTTGCTGAAACTGGATCTGATGTCTCTAATTTTGGTCTTTTATCTCTTGGTTTTGAGAATTGCATCATTGCCCATATTGTGGCTACCACACTGGTTCCGCGAAAGGGTTCTCTGAGTAATATCTCCAACGAAGATATTTTTGTTCTCTATTGCCTTCTGGAAAAAATCCACATAAATTAGGCTTTGTGGTTTCGCGAATACATAATTGAAAGTGTCGAAGACAATAACTCCTCTACCAGTCTACCCTATGGCTTACTTATGTCTCGTATTATTGTCAAATCTCTTGTGGATCTCTCTAAGTACAGGCCTACTTTGATTGATGCTACTTATGACACCCGTACTTTCTCAAGCATGGGGTATGTTATTGTTAATGATAAATGGTACAAGAAGGAGTCCGTTCAATCCAGGGCTAATACACCCAGGGCTACTAGAATCTCAGCTGACTCTGCCGCACTGCTCCTCAAATAGGCGGAGCACATCAAGGTAAGACTAGCTGGACTGGAATCTCACATGCAGGTTATACAAGATACCCTTGGAAGGGTGCTACAGCTGCATAAGGACTCTAGTACCGATGTTGGAAAGCTTCGTCTTGAGGTGGAAAGACTTAAGAAGGATGTCATTCGCTCAGTCAACACAATTCTCAAGGAAATCAACTCTATCAAAATTGGAGCTGACTTTGCTCACAGCGAGTTGGCTATATCAGTGCATACCTCTTATTCCACATTTTCTAAGACTGTTGAGCACTCTTTTAACACTTTATGCAGGAATGTGCTCAACACTGAAGTATTTCCTTGGTGATCATTAGGGCAGTGGCCACTTTTCCCTTTTGTTAAGACAATTAGTTTGTGGAGATATATCTCCTTATCTTTTGGACTGTAATATTGAGGCTTCTGAATCTCATACTATTTGCCTGTATTTTTTTTTTGCCTATCATGTTTGTTGTTTTGTTTTCCTTTTTGATTATGTCAAAGGGGAAGAAAATTATACACAACATATAGCAAGGGGGAGCTCACAAGTGTCTGTTAGTCCAGAATACATTGAACAGGGAAATTAAATTTTACTCGTATTAGTTGTAGTTGTCATTATCAAAAAGGGGGAGATTGTTAACTTGTTATATTCTGAATAATGACAACTCGCAGGATTCAACAAGAAGCATTCTGGGAATCATGAAGACACTATGGAAAACAATACAGAGAAGAAGCTGATGACAGCCAGCCAGATCCTAGTCAGGATTCGTGAAGAAATACATGGAAGGCAAGAGATCTCAAGTCATGAAGAACAAACAGTTGAAGAAGGAAATAAAATATCTGTCAATCAATCAGCCAAGATTCATGGAAGAAGACCGACCAAGATTAAAGGAAGAATACATCAGTCAAGAATCAAAGAAGGGATTGAAGATTAGCCAAGATTCAAGGAAAAAATTGATTTAATCATGCACATATCTGATATGGACATGATTCAGCAAATCAATTAAAATAAAATCAAGGGATCATCTTAAGGATCCTTGATTTTACAACTCCCATGGGTTTCCGAAATAGAGAAGCAACCATCCACATCTATATAAACCTTTCCTAGTCTTAGTTGTGAAGTACGCAACTTCACTTGAGCTTATAGTGCAATCTTCTTTTATCTTTCATAAAGCTTTGTAACACGAGAGTGAAACAATTGCAAAGAAAAGAGAAAGAAAGATTATGAGTGTAGGTTTACAAGTAGAGGAAGTGTCAAGGTAGAACATTTGATTTGCATATCAGACAGGATCAACTTACAGAAACCCTGTACATCCAAAGTTCACTTCAAAACTCTAAAGGAAACCCTTGAAACCCAAGGATACTGGAAGTAGGCACCACATCGGTGTTCCGAACCAGTATAAATTCTCTATGTTTTTACTTTCTACAAATTACTATTATTGTTTATCTATTCTACTAACGTGTAGGTGAGTCGACTGACCATTACAGGAAGTCGACTAAAGGAAATTTTAATTCACCCCCCCTCCCCCTCTTGAATTTCAATGTGACACTCATGACGAAAAATAAATTTCTGAGAGAAGAATGTACATTACATTTTAGACGAATTTCACATCAAAACCGTCAATTTTATACCTAGTTATGTTAATTTCTTGCAACAATAAGTTAGAGATTCAATAAAGTGTTCCAACTACTTTAATGAAACAAGAAAAACTCATGAACTTTGCATTTTCCATAAATGTCATGTGGATCCCATTTATAACTTCCTATAAAGTCGGCTGCTTTTTAATAATTTTTATTATCATAAGTAATCATCATTCAAATTTCAATTACAACTAAATTCTCTTCCTTAAAGAGAAAAAAATATGAATGGTCCAAATCATAATTAAAGTTGCACATGTACAATTAAGCTAATCATGGCTTGTTAGTGCCTTAACATAGTTCATTATCATATTATATTAGTGACATGTTGACCCCATTTCTTACTTTAATTGCATTTCCAATCATCAAATAATTATAGCACTTTTGTTAACAAAGTTTTGGAACTCGAGAGACTTATAGTATTTTTTGGATATATATATTATATCAAACTTTTAGGAAAACTATGTTTTTTGAGTAATAACAAAAGTTGTTTTCTTATGGTGGAAATAAGTAAGTAATTTTTTATAAAAGAATTTATGAAATCTTGGTTAAGCACAAATTGATGCTCTAATATTACATAAATATTTTTAAAAATTATTAATCAAACACAAATTGCTATTCTTCAAAAATACTTCAGATAATTTGTTTTTTTTAACAAAATAAGTGGATTTTGAAAGTTTGACTAAGCAGATAGTTATATAGGTTGTTAGGTTTAAATCCAAATAAACATAAAAAACATACTCGATATATACCATTAGAAGTTGTGGTGAAGTGGTAAAAGTTCTCCATCCTTAACCAACGGTCTCGAATTCATGCCATGATATGTAGTTGCTTATAATAGGAAGCATTTACCCAAAAGTAGGACCCGACGTCGGCGTAAATTCAAATTAATCATATCCAAAGCAGATACCAAATATCGAACAAAAACAAACCATTACACACACATATATGCTTTCATCGTGCTAACTAAATTTTCTATGGACAAAATTATCTGATAGCTATATTGATGTGACATAATACGGATCGAACAAAAACAATCTCACACACACACATATATGATTTCGCCGTGCTAGCTAAATTTTATATGGACAAAATTATCTGATAGCAATATTGATGTGAATACATCCCAATAAAATTAATTGAGATATGCTCAAACGGACCCAAACACCACCGTCGCCAAAAAGAAAAAAAGAGATATATGTGGGGGGTGGGGGTGTTGTCATTTGAAAGCACAACAATGTGCGTATCTAACGGATGAAATATTAAAAATAAGACTTTCCGACGAGAATTCAAATTAGTCATATCCAAAACGGATATCAAATATCGAACAGAAAACAAATATATATATATATATATATATATGATTTCTTTCTGTTAGCTAAGTTTTTATGGACAAAATTATCCAATATCTATATATTGATGTAAGATAATACACGCTTAATAATATTAATTGAGATATGCTCAAACTGACCCAAACATCATTGTCAGCAAAAAGAAAAAAAAAGATATATATATATATATATATATTATATGTGGGGGTTTTGTCATTTTAAAGCACAACAATGTGCGTATCTAACGGATAAAATATTAAAAGTAGTACTTGAAAATGTACCTAAGAGAAAAAGGTAAAGGGAAAAAAAAAAGCTATGACCAAAATTGAATATTGAGAAGACTTTCACCAAACACATGTGATTTTTGCATGAAATAAATGGAAATGTCTCTTCTTTTTAGTACAATTTTGTGGCTAGAAAATATCATTTACTAATTATTATTTGTGCATGAAATTAATTAATTTCTTAAGATGACAACTAGCTCTTAGTAGTAGTTGATGATTGGATATATATCAATAATGGAGTAGTTGAAAGTTTAATTTATAGCTTGAACATATATCGAGGAGTCTTTAGTTCTAGGGTTATCGTTCAAACAGTTTGAATTGAATATCAAAGTTTAATTTATGTAACATGAATATATATTGAAGAGTTAATTCTCATAATATAAATAATGGAGCAAGAACAACGATTGTATAGTTTATAGTTACATCGAAAGTTGTTGATCTTACTATCCAAAGAAACAACCCAAAGTCTATTTCGAATCATTGGAAAACAAAGTGTGTTTCCACAAACTAGATGCATTTTTCGTTTCTTTAAAGTGTAGGGAGAAATCTATTTTTTCACACGTATTCATTCCCTGTTGAAAGATGGATTTACAGGCAGAAGAGAGATTACCACATGAACGATCCACAACCCAAATTAATTATCCAACAATCCTTTTGCTAGGGTGAGTATTCAGACAATTTGGATTAGATGTAAAAGAATTTTATTTAGATTCAATTTAAATAAATTTAATTGAATTTTTTTTAATATCCTTAATAAATTTTTTGACTTCATCATTAATTATGCAAATATTATTTTGCAGTAAATCATAATATAAGAATCATATAGATTATAGGCAGTATTATATAAAGACTATCTATTTTGAGGGTTTCTTTTATGTATTTAAATACTCTTGATTATTCATTTATTTTAATACATTTCACATTAATTCTACCCCAACTTATAGCAATTTAAATTAATTGCTTGATTTGATATAAATACTAAATACATGAAAAAAAATCATGAGAATTCAAAGAGTCTTTCATGCAAAATAAGTGATATATATTAATTTTACTTTGATTTATTTAGAATTAAATTATTTATTTTGATGTAAATATCATATGTGTGAGAATATTTTTCATGAAAACATGATATATTAATTAGTTTTCACCATACAAAATAACTTATGTAACAATACATCTCATATATTTATCGACTTGATATAAATACTCAATAATTAACCTTATTTTTTCCCCCATAAATTAAAGGAGACATTAGTAATTCCCACTCAATATCTTTTTTACCCTTAATATTATATTCTATTCACTATTTATAATTACTAAAATTAAATTATTTATTTTGATGCAAACATTATATCCGCAAAAATATTTTTCATGAAAACATATTTTAATTAGCTTTCACTATACGAAACAATTTATGTAACAATACATCTCATATATTTATCGATTTGATATAAATATTCAATAATTAACCTTTTTTCCCCATAAATTAAAGGAGACATAAATAATCCCCACTCGATATCTTTTTTACTCTCAATATTAATATATTATATTCTTTTTCACTATTTATGTATCTTTTTTACCCTCAATATTATATTCTTTTTCACTATTTATGTGTTATAAAAAAGACAACCAAAAAACAAAGTGTTATAGGATTAGGTTTCATGTCTCTCAAGTTGAAATATCTTAGTTTAGTAGTCCCATTTCAAAATAACATAACATAAATCATGTGTTTTAATTTGAAAAAAAGAACAGTTTATTTCCCAAAACCAAACAAAACATATTTTACACAAACAAAAAATAAAGAAGTTAGTTTTTTTAATATATATATATATATTGTTTTCCTAAAACTCAAGAGTATAAAAAGAATAGGAATTAGCGGTGAACAACATTGCTAATCTTATTTAATAATGAATTATCGGAAAAAATATTAGCTATAGACTATTTTGGTAATAGTTTAACGACAATTTTCTTTGTTAGTTTCTTCTCTTTCTTTTTTTAATTAAAAAAACTAATCCAAACACAATTTATCTCAAAAAATAGTTTTCGAAAAACCCCCAAATAAGGAACTAAACCAAAACAAAATCCACTTACCATATTGTTCTTTTTTATTGTTATTCATTTGATACTTCCTCTTCTTAATCTCTTCTATTTGATAGTGTTCATACCATTTTGGTCATGTGGACCAGCTACAAATTTCATGTAAGATGCAACTCAGTTGGCGAGTTATCCATATATTCATCTGATGACGGAGTTCTGATTTCATAATTGTACCCCTCACCCACCTAAAGATAAAAAATAAAGTGTATATTTTACAACAATCTTTATTTCCAATTTTGCCTTTAGGAGCTATTTATGGGTTGCCATCCATGTGGAAACATAAAAGGAAATTGCATCTTATCTTAAAATATAGTATATATTATTTTGGAATTGATAGTTAATAATGGGTAGTATGTTTTTTTTTTTGGTTATTTTCAAATTTTCCTTCCCAACAATGAAATTTATATAATTGATAAATACATTGTAACGACCTATATCCGTCATTATGGAAAAGCCAATGGGAAAAGAATTTGGGCCAGAAAACTTTTGAGTAGTGACTTGGAAATTTCTATCATAGGCCAAACTTGGACGAAATTTGAGTCAGGTGAGGTCTAGGAAAATCTGGTAATAGACGGGGGGTTTGATTATGAATTTGATCACTTGAGTGGATAGCCAAGACATTAAGGAGCTTGTACGGCTTTATGGAATCGAATTCGGGCGAGTAGAACTCTCGAAACTGATATTGGCGTGAAATGGTAGTTTCTGAACGTCAAGGTTTGAAGGTGTGTTGTGAAATGGGAGCTTGAAACTCAAATTTCGAGCTTCAGTGTCCGTGCAAGTCGCCAGAGCAGGGTTAGTTCCGCCAGGGCAGGGCCGTTGTGGCAGGTTGGGTCCCGCTGTGGAGGGACAGTCGCAACTTAAATCGGGGAAAAAACCCAAATTCGTTATTTTCTGCAAACCTTCATTCTTGAGAGCTAAGAGGCGACCTAGGGCTATTTCTTGAAAGATTCCCACGACTTCCAGCGCAAAAGGTAAGATTATTACTCCCCTAATCCATTTTTCGATCCGTAGAACGTAAATTCTTGGGTAATTATCATTGGCCTGAAGTTAATGGTGGGAAAAGCCCTAGTTGAATAATAGGATCTTGGGATGGCCATGGATTTATAGATTGTTTATTATACGGGTAAATTAAGCCTTGTTTATTGATCCTTGCGTTAAATTACTTCTTTTAGACTAAGAAAGAGCGGAAAGAATCCGAAAAGGGAAGACTCAAGTCTCTTTGGGGGATTCAAACTTGGTTTCGAGGTAGGTGATGGTTTGATTTCCTGTTTATGTGATGCATGCCGGTTAATTACTTCATTGTATGAATGTGTGTATGTGAATAAGGGAATGCGAATCAAATCTAATGAAAAATGAGTATATATGAACAATTACATGCCATGAAAACCATTACTTGATTGTATGACTATGAGCATTTTTCATTATGGGTGTGATTGTGATTGTGGTTGTGATGACTGGATTGGTTGTCACATTTCGACACATTTATTGGATCGGGTGTCACGTTCCGACACATGCAAATTGGATCGGATGTCACGTTCCGACACACTAGTAGTTTGGGTGTGAGTTCCATGAGAGGACCACTGTGATTATTACATTCATGTCAACTTGTCGTTGATATTGGGAACTATATGTTACTCCTGAAATGATAACTAATCTATGTATTATGTATATGCGTGTTTATTGTGTTGTAATTGCTTGCCTATGTTTCGCTTACTGGGGTGGCCGCGTGATCCTACCAGTACACTGTGGTTGTGTACTGATACTGCACTTGCTCGTTCTTTGTTGAGTACAGGGCATCTTCAGGCGGCTACTAATAAACCTCAGTTAGGAGATCACTGATCTAGACTGAATTCAAGGGTGAGTCAGTTCTTCCAGGCTGTCATGGGTACTCTATTGTTTAGTCCATTCTTTTCGGACTCAGACTCTATAGTTAGATTTATTAGTATGTTTAGTTTTGGGGTTGTACCCCTTTTTCTTAGACTTGTCGTTTAGTAGAGTTTCGGTACATTGACTTTCAGGTTCTAGAAGTTGTTTTTCGCAATAGTTTTGGAAGTTGTTTTTGTTAAACTTTCGGAGTTTATGGGAACTCCATATTTCTTTAGACATTTAAACATGCTTCCATATTTTTAAATGTTCTAGTTTTCGTTAAGTTGCTTAGTTGGGTTGTAGTAATGGTTCTCCCATCAGAGGGTTAGTGTGGGTGCCAATCGCGACAGTCTGGGTCGCGACATACATGCAATTTTTTTAATTATTCAAACAATAATAATAGTATTTTGTATTTGAATCGATGGCTGGTAACTTTTTCCAAGTAATGAAGAAGAGGATCACAATGTATCGTTAATTAAAAGACTCAAAAAATGAATTGTCAAGAACATAGAAAAATAGATTAACAACGGATAATTTCATATGTCACTAAATTCATTTTTCTTTATTGACAATTCATTTTTTATAGTATTTGAGTTGATCTTAACATTTTCAATCTGGTGGCAAAAAAGAATATTCTCCCATTTAAACTTCATAATCAAATATATTTATTGTGGTTTGGATGAAAATTATTTACACACTTCAAATTTATTTATTCCAATAATCAAATTCATTAGCATTAAAGCTTCTTATTTACAAAAGGGGGGAAAAACAGATACTTAGCTTAAGTAATTAATAATATGTAGCTTTTGCAGGTTAGAATTTTTTTGCTATTGAGTCAAGGTGACTTCTAAAGAAGACTAATCAACTACCACTATCCAATTATTTTTCATTAGAAAAATGACAAGCACTCACAATTCCCACTTGATGTGGACTTCACACTCTTTACCCACCTAATTTAGTTGTTCCCAAATTTAGTCTAAATTAAATTTCAATTTTAAGTTTACTGGAAGATAATACGGATCGTTTGATAAGGTGTATAAGAATAATGTTGAGCAAGGATGAAGCTACTCTTGCTCGAGGGGTTCAAGCAACACTCCTTCGCTAAAAAATTGCATTATGTATATAAATTGTTGGCTTTCTAGTGTATTTACTTTACATTTTTAACAATCCTTAATGAAAATTTTGGCTTCACCCCTAGTGTTGAATATGTTACATTAGTAATACAGGTATATTATGGAAAGATTATTTCATATACAAAATTTAGTTTGATGTATTAAAAATAACATGTATTGCATAACTTCTAAAAGAAAATTGTTTACAAATATACATCCACAAATACTATGGAAAAGATGTGAAAAAGTTTGAGGGACAATACTCATGTCTTTAACTAACTAATATATATATATATATATATTAAAACTCCTTCTGTTACTAATACTATAATTTCTCATGTATTAGTTATTCATAAGTTGAAAAAATATACCGAACAAAGTACTAATAATGCACAAAATTAACGCATGTATTATGTTTTCTAATATATCCTACCAAATAATATCCTACTCATGTTAGAGATTAAGGTAATTTTGGCTTGGTCTTTCTCTATAATTAGATTTTATTTTATTTTGGGGCAAATTACAGAAATCACATACTTTTAAGGCAAAATTACAATATATCCCTTAAAAGTTTATAATTACAGAAATCCTTCAAACGGATACAATAATATAAGCGTTGATGCATTAATCTGATGCGCAAGATACATTAATCGTTAAGTAAGATACATTACATTTTATACATGATATACTAATCTGATGTACATTTTATACATGATACACTAATCTGATGCGCGAGATACACTAATGTGTACATGATACACTAATCTGATGTACATTTTATACATGATACACTAATCTGATGCGCGAGATACACTAATGTGTACATGATACACTAATCTGATGTACATTTTATACATGATACACTAATCTGATGCGCGAGATACACTAATGTGTACATGATACACTAATCTGATGTACATTTTATACATGATACACTAATCTGATGCGCGAGATACACTAATGTGTACATGATACACTAATCTGATGTACATTTTATACATGATACACTAATCTGATGCGCGAGATACACTAATCTGATGCGCGGAAATGAGAGATTTTGGAGATTTGTAAAACTTATAGGGGATAATGGTAATAAGTAAACTAAAAGGTGGGATTTATGTAATTTTTCCTTTTTTTTATACAAATTATGCAAGCAAATATTATTAAGGGTCAATTTGAAATGGGCTTTGTTCTCTATCTATGTGTGGACTCCCTCATGAAGGAGCCCATTTTCTAATGATACCTGTTTAAATGGTGATATTTACACAAATAGCCCATCAAGATCACTATTATTTTATTTTATTATTTTTTTATAGTCTATATACATATATTATATATTCGATGCCTATTTTTAATTTTAAACAATAAATTTACACGCATTTTATAACACCTAACCCCTCCTTCATTTCAATGTGGAATTTCTTTAAGACAAGCAACAAATACTTTAGAATTATATGATGTTAAACTTAAATTGAATCAAAATGTGAGATATTAGAATTAAAAGGTTACGAAATAAAAATATAAAAGGTGACATTTTCTTTAATAGATTAAAAAGTCAAAAAAAAAACACCCATTTATGTTCTCTTTCATGCAGACACTTTATTTTTCACTCAACACACATAAAATGTTACAGTTGTAAAAAAAATAAATAGAATAACAATCCCACATCCAAGAAAAAAACAAAAAGAAATTACAACAATTCATCATAATAAAATAAAAAATTAAAGAAACAAAGATCCAAAAGCCACCCCCAAAAAATGTCACAAAAAAAAAACTTAAACAATTATACATCTACATCACAAGGAAATGATTTCGAATTTTTTCTTGAATTAGAAAAATTCACCCTTGGAGTGCACAAAATCTTCAACTTCCTATGATTTGATTTCCATGCACCAACTTTAAACCTTATTTTTGCCCTAATTTTCACCTCAACTTCCACATCTCCCCCTGACCTTTGTGTCTTAAAATCACGTGCAATATCTCCGTAAAGCGCCACGTCATTTGTCGGAAGTGACACATTTAGATGTGTCACATTCCGACGGGGCTGATAAAATGGCTCAACGATATTATTGAACGAGATTGGTTGCGAGTTAAAAAAGAGTTTCACTTCAATGTTGTCATAATATATTGAGATTCTTTTGTTTGGATTATAGGCTCTTAGTGTGAAATTGAAATTGGCATTTAAATGGTTGTTGTTGGTTAAATTGTAGTCATGGATTGAAGAATTTTCAATTGAATAGACCATTTTATGGGGTTTTAGTACTAGCCATATGATGAGCACAACTATTCCTACTATGATGAGTAGGGTTAAGAGTGAAATGGCTATGCACCTACAAAGACTAAATGGCTGACGTGTCTTGACGACACGTGGTGTCGGTGGTTGTGGGCGAGGAGGAACGATTGGTGGGGCCATATTTAAGGATTTTTGTAGTTCGAGAGGATCCAACTACAAGATGGTTTTTCTCTCTCTGAAAACACCGATTTTGAGAATAGTTTTTTTTTTTGTTAGGCTTTATAACTTGACAATGATGATGAGAGAATTTTATAGGAGAAGAAGGAGAGGAGCGACCAAAAACATATTGAGGATTGTTGTAGGTGGGGAGGGGATATCGAACTATAGAGATATGAGATATTGACTCTTTGATTTTAAGAATTGATTATTTTGTGGGATTTAGTTTTGGTGTTGGTGTACTTGATAATGAGATAGTTTTATAGGAGGGGAAGGATAAGGTTCAAAAAATATGTTATAAAATTGATAAAGATGGATTGTTTGTGCTTTTCTTGCAAGAAACTCAAGAGATCTTATGGAATTGTAGTTTCTATTTTTAACCATAATAACAATATAATAAATGATGCTTTTTTAAAAATAATAAAGTTTTATTGCATAGTGATGATTGCATGAATATTCTTATCGTGCATGAAGAGATAAAGCTAGGAAAAGTGTTTGGAGAGTTAACTTTTCGAATATGTAAGAGTTTTGCTAATAGAATTAGGAATAACTGCGAATTTGAGATTTGAAATTTATAAATATTGATTTAGAAGCAGAGTCAGAATTTTAGTGTATGAGTTTTGAACCACAATTCATATTATATTTAGCTTCCGCCTCTCTGAGTTCATATAACAATTTCAAATTAACACTTTAATAATCGCGTTCATAGTCAAATAAAAATTATTGAGTTCACGTAAACTCGTAATAAAATGATCCCATGATTAGGGAATCATCTTATCTGGTTTGATAATAATTGTTGGCACTTGCTTAACTAACAAGTTGTTCGAAAACCACCCTTAAAGTTGTTCTCTACAAACACATATTCCCTATTCTCATTATTTGTTAATTTTGTGTATATATATGTCATTAAACATTGGTATATATTCTTAACGTAACTTAAAATAAACTAATACTCATATGACAATAGGTTCCTTATCATTTTTATGGGATTATCAATTAATGTTTAACTAGAGATTTACATATTTTTTTCTAAATCACAATTAGATCGATGCATAGAATTTAAAGTTGTCGATAATTTCATCTTCTTTCTATAAAATAACCAATAGTCACATCATATATGATGCAACCATTAATAATCATATTTATTTGAATCAATTCTTTAATTATTATAGGTCCATTTTTTGGGTTAAAAATGCTTAATTCTACAATTATTAGGGCAATAATTAGAACTTACTAAAAATTAGGAGACCAAAATTACAACTATCCAAAAGTGTAAGATAGTGTGATGGGCCAAGTTGGCTAGCAGCCCATTTGAATTAGGAACAAAAGCCCAATAATGGATCCAGTTAATGACCAATCCAAATGGATTTATTGGATCGAGATAGTCGATTTTGGGACCGTTATTTAAGTTATAGTAGTAATGAATAAAAATTACGATTCTAGCTACTTCAGATTCAATTCCATACATTCCATGTTTAAAATTATGCAATAAACTTAAGTTTGGGATGTGCTTGTGCAAATAGATTTTATACGTTTTTGTTTAAAATTTGACTTGACCAATCTCAAATTCCAGACTTTCATGAACTAGTTCTTCGAATCATTATACTTCAACTACTATAAATATGAAAATACTATCGTATGTTTTTGTTTGATGTTTACTAGTTTTTGTCTTGCTAAAGTTGGATACAATTCTCAAAATATAAACTCTCTCTAATTAGTTTTTTTTTTTAAATAATATTTATTAGTAGTACTTTTATGTAATATTTGTACCTTAAAATTGCTTTGATTGTGTTTAAAATTTAATAAAATAGTAATAGTAAATTTTTGGTAAAGGACAAATTGAGGCGATGGAAATAAGTGGAATATTATATTTCCTTGAGAAAATAAAAAATAAAAAAGGGGACAGAAAATAAATAAAATCAGGAAAATATGTCGATGCGTTTGCAGCATTTGACAATGTGCATACGAGGGAAAAAAGACGTAGGTGGAAAGTTGGTGCCATGTGAAATAAAATCTAAAATATATTCCCAAAATTCTGATTAAATTAAATTCAAATTCGCATAGAAAAATCTCATATGATTAGGTATGAAATCTCATTTGTTACAATAATGCATTATCTGTAAGGTTAGGGACTTTTCGAACATGAAATTTATTATTATGAATGAAAACATACTTGTTTTTAACAAAGATGACTTCATATTGATATATAGTAATTTTAATAGCTAGATTGGTGTTTTAAACAAAATATTTGTGCAAATTACCGATCAAATTCTTTTTTAATGGGTATATACATATATTATATATTGATTATACATAATTATATGTTATACTTTCAACAATTATTTTCATCTTAAGCGATTGAATAAAATAAGTAACTATTTAAGTTAATTCTTCATAAAAATCTTCTACTACAGTTCTTTTAAGAGATTTGTACACTATACCAAACTCCAACAAAACTCATAAAAAAATCAAAATTCATAAAAAAATAACCACAACTCTTTATATTTCACAAGTTTAATGAAGGAATTTCAATTATCCAGTATCTTTATCGACAATAAGTGTAGTTAGACTTCTTGTTTCTACCAAATGTCCAGTACATGTTAAAGAATTTCGATTAATTTATATTTATATCATATAAAATTCATTAAGTAGAGAAGTGCTCCTTATCGAAAAATTTCTCATTCTTATAATTAGAACGAAAATCCTTTAATTAAAAACGAAAAAATTATACTATCTCATCATAATCCTGAATTATAATTTAGTTAGACTTAGAGTTTTATCGATGACAAACTTTATAATTTTATTATTATATTGAATATACTTGGCAACGGTGTTTATCTTGGCACGTGGTATTACAAAATCATATAATAAAAAATAAGATTAAAAAATATTTTAAAAAGTGAAAAGTTATAATAAATTATGATAAAAGTTACTAAAAAGTGTGACCAAATGTGGGGAGCAATGTAGGTGGTCGCTAGAATATCCTTTGGAAGATGCCATACCTTTTTACAAACCCCATGGGGAGAAGAAAGCATATTCTAATTTTAGGTTTCCTCATATATATATTAATTTAATTTTTATACATTGATAACGTAAAAAATATTTATACAAACAAGAATTACCAATAAATTTCTTGATAAATATTAATTCATATCATGATAAAAATAATAATTAACCTGTTATAATAAGTTAAAGTTCAGTAATACTATTTTTACACTTTTAATATATATATATATATATACGTACGACTTTAAACAAGTCCAATAACTTTTATTTAAACTCTAGAAAATTCATTAAAGAACATTATTAGAAAAAAACGACGCTTTGTAACCAAACAATAAAATTCATCGTTGTTCTTATTTAATGATGTAACTAACTATTTTTTTTTTTAAAAGGCTATGAGCAATTTGACGACAAACTAACAACGAATTTCATCGTTGACGGCATATTCTTTTTATAACATAGCATAAATATTTAATCGTGAACTCAGTAACTAAAACAAGTTTAAAATCTAGTGTAAATTCAGAACTCATAAAATTTAAATTTTGACTCCATCTTTTCGTGTAACCTAACTTAAAGTCCTATATAAATAATACCTAAGATGCTTTGGTCCAAAACCCTACTCATTCATCAAACTATAGCTTATAACTTAAAAATAGAAGAAAAATTTAAGAATTTTCTCTAGGTCAAGTTGTTCAATATTTTCCACCATGATCCCACGGTCAGTCATGGCAGCTCAGCCCGGTGAGTTGTGGCGGTGGTTGGTGGCTCCGGTGGACGCCTTTTTCGCGATTCATAATTAGTTGAATCTTGAAGAAAGATTAATTTTTCATAATTAATCTTTAGCAGGGCAACTCCAATCCTTTGGCAATATTTCAAGTTTCTATTAATCATGCAGTGTTAATTGAGGAAGGTGGATTAGTTCCTTAATTACTTTGGTTAGTCTTTTTTTAATTAGTTATTATCCTTAATTAGGTTTTCTACTTTAATTTTTGTTATTAGCAAATAATCAAAGAATAAATATCATCTATAGATGTCTAGTGTTATATATAGTACTATTATCATGCATTTCAAATTTTCAATATGTTGTACTTTTATCACAATGGATTAGTCATTTTCTTGTTGAATTTGGATGTTATAATAAAGTCTATGAAATGAAAACCATTTTTAAAATATATTTAGTAACTTTTTAGTTCATCTTAATTAAGATCATAAGATTTAGAGGATATTTTAATGTATTATACACATTTCTAATTTAATCAATACAACGTCATTCAACAATCATTCTTAATTACTTGATTAAAATATATACCTAGTCAAACTAATTAAACATATAAAAAAAATACGGAGGAGGTATTTGTCGATTAGTTTAAATGTAAAAAGTACTAAAATAATGTATGACATGTGTAACACATGCAAGTCAAATGGAAAATGATGTTTCTAGTGGCAAAAAAATGAGTAACGCGTAAGAATTTGGTCTTAGATAGAGAACAAGATTGGAAAACTACTTATATCCCAAAGAGAGAAAAAGGTATTGAATACGGCCACCCTTTTTATATTACTAGGCAAATCTAGATCACTAGCTGACGCTATTTTATTAAAAAAATAAATCTCAATAGGCCACTCGTTCACTAAGTTGGATGAAAGAAACAAATTAACTATAACTACATAAAAAGTTAATTCCTATTTTATAAACCAATCTTTTAAAATATTCTTACATCATCAATAAATCAAATATAACTCTTCAGTCAGTAGTCCCAATATGCATAGGATCTAACGAATGACTACATTTCATTCGATCATACATTTTTGGGAAAAATTATATATAATAGCAAATTATTAATTCAAATTAAATGCTATAAACATAGTTTGATTTAATTGTCCCCATAACAAACTGTTGCTATTTCGCCTCTCTCCTGGTGAATCTCGCTCGCCACTCTCGCTCTATCCTTCGCCTCTCTCGCTTTTTATACAAACACAAATGTATAAAATGCGTTTGTGTTTGTATAAAGCGAGAGAAAATTGTATATATACATATATTTTCATTCCCCTCTCTCCCCTCTCCCAGATCTCGCTCGCCACTCTCCCAGATCTTGCTCACCAGTCCTCTCCCTCGCCTCCCTCGCTATACAATAGAAATGTATAAATTGCGTTTATGTTTGTATAAAGCGAGAGAAAATTGTATATATACATATATTTTCATTCCCCTCTCTCCCCTCTCCCACGATCTCGCTCGCCACTCTCCCAGATCTTGCTCACCAGTCCTCTCCCTCGCCTCCCTCGCTATACAATAGAAATGTATAAATTGCGTTTATGTTTGTATAAAGCGAGAGAAAATTGTATATACACATGCAAATACATATATCTTCGTCCTATACTTATAATTATACAATACAAATATTCCCCTGCCCAGTTCTCTTTTGCCTTTCTCTCTTTCTCGTTTTTATACAAACACAAATGTATAAAATGCGTTTGTGTTTGTATAAAGCGAGAGAAAATTGTATATATACATATATTTTCATTCCCCTCTCTCCCCTCTCCCAGATCTCGCTCGCCACTCTCCCAGATCTTGCTCACCAGTCTCTCCCTCGCCTCTCTCGCTTATACAAATAGAAATGTATAAATTGCGTTTATGTTTGTATAAAGCGAGAGAAAATTGTATATACACATGCAAATACATATATCTTCGTCCTATACTTATAATTATACAATACAAATATTCCCCTGCCCAGTTCTCTTTTGCCTTTCTCTCTTTCTCGTTTTTATACAAACACAAATGTATAAAATGCGTTTGTGTTTGTATAAAGCGAGAGAAAATTGTATATACACATGCAAATACATATATCTTCGTCCTATACTTATAATTATACAATACAAATATTCCCCTGCCCAGTTCTCTTTTGCCTTTCTCTCTTTCTCGTTTTTATACAAACACAAATGTATAAAATGCGTTTGTGTTTGTATAAAGCGAGAGAAAATTGTATATACACATGACAAATACATATATCTTCGTCCTATACTTATAATTATACAATACAAATATTCCCCTGCCCAGTTCTCTTTTGCCTTTCTCTCTTTCTCGTTTTATACAAACACTACTTAAATAATTGATCTTTTGTATATGTATACCGAAACAAAAATAGATTATATACAACTGCTTTATTTTGTATATGTATAGCGAAATATACATATTTATGTTTGCTATGGAGCGCAATTATGCAAACTATAGCTATAACATACAAATATGATTTTTATGTTTGCTATATGTGAAAGTTGCTCTACATTTTTTGCAAGAATCAACTCATGACTAATTTATTGAGAACAAATAATATGTATTTATTACTATATAGAGAAAGCTAGAAGCATACACCTTATGGTCGATCGATATGTCTTCTTTTAGCTGAGAGTATTTATGTAATTTTCATATTTTATTTATTTTATTTTACTATATTTTGAAAATTAATTAAAATTTTCTATAAATCAGGATAATCAATAATTTTAAATATTGAAATGCCTAAGAGTTTTGGCCTAAACATATTTTAACAACTCCAAATAGTGTGACTTGTTATACGTTGTTGAACGTGTTTACTTGAATTGAGATGCATTATGCATTATGCATTAGCATTACTTTCTAAGAGCAATGTGTTTGTCAATTTTACCCTATAGTGAACTTTTTTGCAAGAAAAATTATGTCTGATGTTTACAGTCACAAGGTTAAATTCCTAGGTTTGGTTAAAGTTATCGAGGTTGCAAAGACAGTTCAGTTCTTCGAGGAGATTGTTAAGAAGGATCTCAATTCGGACTCCTTTAATTAGCAGTTGTGTTTAAATATGAATACAAATGAAATTTGTGTTTGACCATGAATACACTTCTAATTTAGTAATTGAGCATTGTAAGATTGAAAATGTTAATCCACCATTTAACAATATTCCTTATATGGAGTAGTACAAAGTCTATGAGGGGTGTCGAGACACATTATATATGTAATTGCATTGTATTCTCGTATATTTTGACCAGTAGGCCATAAATTTGAGCCGTAATATAACTATTGATATTTGTGTCCCGATAAACTACTTAGATCACATTTTATTTTAAATATAATTCTCTCATAAATTTTGTATAGATGCAAAATACTTTATGCATTGAAATACTATGGGATAAGGGTCTGAAAAATACCCCAACTTTGGTCGAATTTGTTGTTGCGATACTAAACTTTCATGAGGACCTATTACCTCCCTAGACTATTTAATACCGTATTTTTTACCCCCTGAACTATTTAATAGTGTATTTTAAAGGTATATATGTGCCTACGTGGACACATTACTATTTATAATTTTGCATTATTTTTTATGTCCACGTGGGCAAATATATATGTTTAAAATACGGTATTAAATAGTCTAGGGAGGTAATAGGTCATTATGAAAGTTTAGTATCGGTAAAAAATATGGTATTAAATAGTCTAGGGAGGTAATAGGTCCTCATGAAAGTTTAGTATCGCAACATCAAATTCGATCAAAGTTAGGGTATTTTTCAGACCCTTATCCCAAATATTATCATATGTAATTAGCTAGTACTTTTTGATGGTTTAACATTGAATCAATAAAAGATTATGTTTGGTATAGCAAGTATAAATGAGAAATGGAGGGAATATGAAGTGTTCTTCTATGCTTTAACCAAAAAATATGTCTCCCTCATTGGTGGTGAAAACAAAAGCTCAAGTGTTTAAATAAACACTTCTACTTGTTGTTAAAAGGGTAGGAAAAAGGAACCCCACTCATGCCGTCCACGTCGTCACTCACTCGGCTCGACTTCAGCTACGACTTAGACGTTGAAAAATGATCGATTGAGAAATTATTTTTTAGATAAAGTTTTATTTAATTAGTTAATTAATTATTAATTATTTAATCATTAAATTAATCCACTCGAGCGACTCAGCTTTTGAACCGAAGTCGCAACCCGATTTCAATTTGTATCAGTGATTTAGTTTCTGAACCGAATTGACGTAGTTCTTTTCTGAATTTATTTAAATTTCCTGTTGTTCATTAGATGACCATTTTGAAAGATTGCAAATTTTCAAAAATAGTACTTCATGACTATAAATACATGTGATTCTTCAAACTTTTCACTACGAAATTTTTGAACTTTTCCTTTTTCTTTTTCTTCTTCTCCACAACTAAATCTAGTATTCTAGTATATTTTGCTCTCGTTGAGTTCGCTAACACCATTACTTCTCATACTGATACACTGATGAGTAAAATCTTTATATCCTAGAAGGATATATTCCTTTAACCTCAAAAGGGGAATAAATTCCTTAAGAACACATTGTGCATTCAATGGACTTGATTTTCTTCTTGTCAATATTGTTTCTGTTTTTGCTACAAAAGTTGTTTTCTTTAGTAGTTTTAGTTTCTGATTTTGAAAACATGCTTTAAACTTTGCTGTTCATTAGTTTTGCAAAGTTACAACTCTAAGGGGTCGTTTGGTTTGAACATAAGTTATGTTGGGATTAGTTATGATGAGATAAGTTATACTGGATAAGTTATGCTGGGATTGATTTTTATTGTTTGTTTGGTTTGTCATATTCAAACTTATATTCATGACATAATTTCTAAGAATAAGTTGTTTGTTTACAAAAATACCCTTTACCTTATTTAGTTTTTGTTTTTGTTTTTTACATTTTCTTTGCAAGTTTAGTTATTCATTCTTAAAAAATAAAGTTTTTCCATCTTATTTAGCTTAAATATTTTTGGGTGTGCATTTTCAGGATTGTGTCGTGTGTTTTTAAAATTAAACTTTCATCTTATTTAACTTAAAAATAAAACTTCCATCTTGTTTAGCTTAAAATAAAATTTCCATCTTTTTAGCTTAAAAATAAAACTTTCATCTTATTTAGTTTTTTAAAAAAATCTTCATCTTATTTAGCTTAAAATAAAACTTTCATTTTAAGTTTATTAAAAGTAAAAGAAATTTTATTATTAAAGTTATCTACATTTTAATTGATATATAAAATATAATTTTTAAGTGAGCAATAAACTATTTAATAAAAAAATATGCAATTTAGTAGTGTAGTGAACATTTTGAGAGAAATCAAAATATAAATAAAACATAAGAATTAGGCAAATAAATTCAACTTATATTATATTCATAAATAAAATTGTATTTATAAAATGTAATTTTTTAATAGAAAAATATATTATCATAAGAGCAACGAATAATTAAGGTTGTGAACGTTATTATAAATGTTGTTAAAAATTATGTTAATATACATGAATGTAAAACGGTGTATAAAAGTGGGGTTTAAGGAGGGTATTTTTATTATTTTACCTACCTAATCTCAGGATAAGTTATCCTTGGATTGTTATTCCACCCCTAGGGAGAGATAACTTGTCCTAGGACTAACGGTTAATCCTGGGATAAGTTATCCCATCCTTGGCAACCAAACAACAAATTAAAGGTCACTTAAATATTATCCCTGGATAAAATCCTCTTATCCATTACACCAAACGACCCCTAAGTATTTTACTAATACAGATTGAATAACATTTTAAACATCGATTTTGGTTCTCTTTGAAATATAATTAAACAACTTGGATTTCATGATTCTCTAGATTCCTATTTGTCAAGGAAAATATACCCATGCTCCTTGTCATGATTGTGCTAAGCAAGAGACCCAATTAATTTTATTATGCATTTTGTGGGACCAAATTAAGTGAAAAGGGTTTGTTATTAGATTTTTTTTAATATTCGAAGCTTAAACTCAAAATCTTTAATTAAAGGCGGAGGAATTCAATCTAACTTACTACACATAATCAAAGAACTTGTTGTATTAACTATAAATAACATGTGTCATCAATTTTAGGACACAACAAACATAAGCATACATGGATCGAAAGTTTAATATATTGAGTTGTTATTGCAGGTACTAAATTTGAAATTTATTAATAATTTTGTGTGGGGAGGGGAGGGGGGGAGGAGTCATTGTTTTCATTTGATCATAGATTTTGAAGTTGTAATTTTTAGAACTTGAAGTTATGTTTGAACGTACATTTTACTTGGAAAAAATGTGAAGTTTTGTGAGTGGAATCAAATTTTCTCCCTAAAAATGGTCCAGCTTTGAAACTTAAAAATGATATGAAGATAATTTTTCAAAACTTGATAAATTTCATGGCTAAATAAATAGGGAAAAGAACACTTATACCATACCCTAAAAAAGAAAAATATTTACCCTTAAATACCTCATTACTCTCATGCCCTCTTTTTATTTTAAAATGACATATATCTATTTTTGTTTGCATGCTAATGTTAGCACCCACCCTTTTTTTGTTCTCTGATATCATCACAATATATTACATTATATGAATATACTCTGATGATATCAAAGAGTAGCTGAATAATGTCTTCATTGAATGTCTGCTTCTTCCTCCTTCATACCATCAAAATATAATATACTCTGGTAATATCAATGAGTAACTGAGCAGTGTTTTCATTGAGGTTTGCTTCAGTTCTTCGATGAGATTACTCAATCATTAATGATACCATTACGGAATATCTACATACTGTCATAATATCATTGAAGTATGTTTTCATTTTTTCAATAATTTAATTTAAAAACAATTTTAAAAATAGTCATAATTTAGATACAATTTTTTTAAAATTTGCAAAAACAGAAAAAAATTAAAAAAATATGTTTTCTTCTTATTTAGAATTTAATAAATAAGATTGTGACTTTAATAATTTCCTCTTAATTGTTTCTTATTTGTTTCTTAAAAAGAGTCCAATCCTATATGATACCGATAGAGAATTAATATACCGACAGAGTATCATAGAAGATTAAGTTTAGTCCTATATGATACCGATAAAGTATCAATATATCGACGGAGTATCACAAAAAATTATACTAATTTATAGTTTAATAAATAAGAATGTGACTTTAATGATTTTCTGTTATTTATTTCTTAAAAAAAGAGTCAGTCCTATATGATACGGATAGAGTATCAATATACCGACAGAGTATCACAGAAAATTAATTCATAGCAGTGATGTTGACGTCATGCTGACATCATGCGTGAAATTGAAAGGAGAAAATGGGATAAGCGGGTAAATAATTTGGGCCATGGGTCCACTAAGGATAAATAGTTTGGATTAGGTCCAATTTGGACAAATACTTTCACAATTGAGTCTATTTTATGTAGTTTTCCCAACTAAATATTGATGACAAATTTTGTAAATCTAAGGTCAAAATGTAGCTTAGTGTTTCCTTCGTGGCCGTTGAATTTCAACTTAGTATGTGTCACTTATTTCTCTCAATCCAACAAAAAAATATCGACCCAAATTTTCTCATAAAATAATTTTCCGCTACTTAGTGAAAAACTCTCATAATTTTTTTTTTAAATTACTCAAAAATAATTTCTATGACCTATGTAGTTTCTAGTTACATATATATTGATATCTATTTGTCCACCAATACTTCAGATTTTTCTTTTGTGTAATTAAAAATGGGAATATTCGTAAGTGTGCTTAGTTTTGTAAAATACAATGAAATTTTGTATCTATTTTTCAAAATGTAGCAACATCCCCTCCCCCCTCCAAAAAAAAATAGCAAACTATATTGTACTGGTATACAATACACACATTTTAATCGTAATTAAAATAGCATGAATATAATATCTTGTTATAACTGTGTGTATACTTATGTGACAAACGATATATATATGTATATGTTTTCAAAAACAAGAAGTGATATACGTGTGATCAGCTATATGTGTGTATGTCCTTTTTCAAAGCATAAAATTGATGTATGTATATGAATGCGTGGACATCTATTGTGTGTATGCCAGATTTGATTCAATGTATATGTTTTCAAAGTGTATATATGTGGAAAGTCAATTATATGTGAAGTATATGTTGTATGCATATGATTTCTAATGAAATAACATCAATTTTTTTATGGACAATTGAAATGCTATCGAACTTCGGCGAATGTGTGACCAAAGTGATGTGGCATGTCTTATTGAGTGACATCATTATTTATCTATTTCTTATTATTTTGAATTTTTCTTCTAAAAACGGCAAAAAGATTAATTTGTCGTTATTCACTATTGACATTTATTTCATTTGAACAATTACCCTTTATAAATAAAAGCCCAAAGACAATTTTTTTTCTTAGTTGATTTAAGTAGGGTTTCAACATCATTATAAGGCGTTACTTTCGATAATGCCTTCTATCGCTCTACTTCAATTTCATCTTTAAATTGCCCCTTTTTCCCCAGAAAAGTTTATTCATCTAATCGAGCTCTCACTTGACTTGAGACGTCTTACAAACATGATATCAATCTATTTTTCATCCTAATGTGGTAGTCAGATCTATGCCGTTTTAGCCATTCTTAAGAGATCTGTTTAGCAGGGTGTTTATCTCACAAAAAAAGGGAGTTTTACTTAGAAAAGTCCACTCATCTCTTCAAGTACCTGATATTCTTTCTTGATCACTCTCGATTGTTGTAAAATGGTGAGCATTCTTTCCTCTTTTATGCTTCATAACCGATTTCTGCTTTTTTCGATAAGAAGGTAAATTGAAAAAAATCAACCTATCATAGAAATGTGTTCAATTTTATATCTGCCGCTATGAAATCAAAAACCTCAACGTCAAAAGATTAAGAAGAAAAGCTTCAACAAGTATTAAAATTATATAAAACCACTGAAAATTCGAAAAATTCAGTATACATCTACTGATTCAAACGAGCTATTTTATGCATAATCTATTTTTTTTTTTTTTTTTTTTTTTTTTTTGCAATCGACCTTTTTATCTGACCAATTAGAATCATGAGAACACATTTGATTTACAAATTATTTTTTCTATATGAAAATTACATTTTATTATTTTTACCACAGCGTAAAGCTCGAATAAGTACACTAGTCGGCCGATCGATCGGTCGGATGGTGGAGGATCAAACCATACAAGGGAAAAAGTGGAGGACCTCCTCATAATAATACTGACACTACTTTTTGTAACCCCCGTTTAGACTAAATTGAGGCTAATTTGGGGAATTTAAAGAAATCCTTTTTTCATATCAGTATTATCAATTCACCGGAAAACCCTAATTGTTCATCTTCCCCCAATTTTATTTTTCTCTCCCAAAAAAATTTCCGATCAAAAAATCAAACCCTAAATGGCAGCCATTATGCATGTTTTAGGATTTTCCAGGTTTGTGTATGGATGAGAATCATCATCATCATCATGAGAAGGGGATTCTAGTTTTTTTTTTTATTTGGGTGAATCTGCTTGTGTTTGGGGGTTGGTTGGATCTGTTGATTGATTGAGAATCATTAGAAGAGGGAGATTTTAGTTTTTTTTTTTTATGAATCTGCTGGGCCTTTGTTGTTGATTTTTGTGGTATCTGTTGATTGATGTGTGTTTGTATTGTTCTTTTTTGTAATGGCAAACGGTTCAGAGAAAGGGGAGATTGTTGTTTCGTCCATTAGGACTGGTATGAAACGGGAGTTTGCTATGATGATGAAGGCTCAAGCTGATTGGGACATTGATGTTGGTCAAAAGAGGGTTACAAGGACACCACAATCGAGTCAGAAGAGTCCTGGTAACGTTAGCAATGATAAGGTTTATGTGAAAAAGAGGAAAAGGGAGGTGAAAAATGTGGTTGATAGTGAAGATTTGTCGAATTTGAAGGTTGTTGTTGGTAAGGAATTGGAGAGTGATGGTGTAGTGAAAAAGGATGACAATGTGGTTTTGTTGAGTGAAGATTTGTCGAATTCGAAGGTTGTTGGTGAGGAATTGGAGAGTGATGGAGTTGTGAAAATGGATGAAAATGTGGTTTTGTTGAGTGAAGATTTGTTGAATTCGAAGGTTGTTGTTGAGGAATTGGAGAGTGATGGGGTTGTGAAAAAAGATGACAATGTGGTTTTGTTGAGTGAAGATTTGTCGAATTCTAAGGTTGTTGGTGAGGAATTGGAGAGAGATGGAGTTGTGACAAGGGATGAAAATGTGGTTATTTTGAGTGAAGAGGAGGAGCCGAAGAGCGATGTGGTGGATTGCACTCGTGATGATGAGAAGAAAGGTAAGATGGATGAAGGAGTTGTTGGGTCTGGAGAAGAAGGGAATGCTAGCTTGCAGAATTGTGGAGATGATGCTAAGACTGAAAAGGGTGAATCAGTGAAAACCAATGATGATTTTGATGAAGAGATGGCTGAAATTGTTCCTGAATTAGCTGTTACTGCTCAGGGTGATGGTAAAGATGAGCAAAAATGTGGTGATGATACTCAGAGTGAAATGCCTACAACAGGGAAGGCCAGTGATTTCATTGTTGGAGCAATGCCTGAAATTATTCCTGAAGCAGCTGTTACTGCTCAGGCTGATGGTAAAAATGAGCAAAATTGTCGAGATGATGCAAAGACTGAAATGGCTAAAACAGTGAAGGCTAATGATTGCAGTGTTGAAGCAAGGCCTGAAATTGTTCCTGAATTAGCTGTTACTGCTCAGGGTGATGCTAACGATGAGCAAATACAGACACCTATGAGGCGGTTTACTAGGTCTGCTCTGAAAACAGAAGAGGATACAAAGGTATCTCAGTGCGATAGCATTAAGATTGTGGATGCTCATGAAACAGATTCTGTAGGTACCATGTCTGCACCTGCAAAGTTGGAGTTGAAGATGTCCAAGAAAGTTGCACTAACTAAAATTCCCACAAAGTTGAAAGATCTTCTTGAAACAGGTTTGCTGGAGGGTTTACCTGTTCGCTACATTCGTGGCACTACAAAGGTGAGTTTTTTACAGAGACATTTATTGAGTTTCCGTTTCGGCAATTCTGTTTGGATATTAACCAAATAATTGTAATTTAGGGGAGAGGGCGTCCTGCAAAAGGACTTAGCGGAGAGATTAGAGGGTCAGGAATATTGTGCTTCTGTGATAACTGTCATGGGACATCAGTAAGTGTAACTTTTTTGGATTTTCTTCAGTAGATTATCTGAATATCCCTTGTATGATATATTTCCTTGCTCGGTACAGGTTGTTACACCAAATCAATTTGAGCTGCATGCCAATAGTGCCAACAAACGTCCACCAGAATACATCTATTTGGAGAATGGAAAAAGTCTGAGGGATGTATTAAGTATGTGTAAAGATGCTCCTTCTGATGAAGTAGAGATGGTAATAAAAAATGCCATCGGGAGTGCAGACGCTAAAATAAATGCTTCAGCATGTATGACTGCACAGGAGTTTCAATCTCCCCCTGTTCAAAGTAGTGAAGCTAGTAGCAGGTATAAACATCTAAGTAAATTCCTGTTATGTTGATAACCCATCAAAAATATCTATGATTCTTCTCTGTTCAAATGCATCACAAAATGCACGAGGGATCATTAGTAGTTCTTTAATAATGGAAGAAGAAGTAGGGATGGCAATCCTCGGGCTGAAGTCCAACTTATGGCGCTAGCTTCAGCCTTCAGCTAGATCACTGAGATATGTAGATCTATTTCTGTTGTCTATTAAAACAACAACATACCCAGTGGAATCCCATAAGTGTGGTTTGGAGAGTGTAGAGTGTACACAGACCTTATCACTACCTCGTATAGGTAGTATAGGTAGAGAGATTGTTTTCGAAAGACCCTCGTTTAGCAAATTCAAGTATAAAGAATAAGAAAAAAACATAGCAACTAACAAGGGGAGCAGTGCAAATCCTACAACAGTAAGACAGTTTTGCTTCACCAACAAAAAGAAAATGATATGAAATAAATGGATACACATTCTTATCCCCCAAAAAGTAATATAATTGAAATGGTATTGTCATATAATTAATTCTTATCCCCGCAAAAGTAAAATTATTGAAATTGTATTGTCATATATTCTACTTCAGTCTTATTCATCTTCTCTACCATGGAATGCTGGAACATAACCTTTATGTTCTTTCTATTTTTTTTGATTTTGTAAATGTAGTTCATTTATTAACAAGGCCAAAAAAACTGGCCTTATACAAGGGGTATACGGTATACTACCATTATGTTCTTTCCATGTTTTAAATAATTAAAACATTTGCCTCGTATTTTACTTTGAATATCTTTAATTGTGTTATGATTCCTCACCTTTTTGCGTCAATATGTTATTTCCCACATTTGTTTCAGGTCTACATCATCTGCGCCTTCTACAAAGTTGACCGATCGAATGCCCTCTGGCAGTGGAACTCAAAGTAAAGTTCACGGAAAGTTAACTAGAAAGTAAGCCTTTTTGCTTGTTAAAGCTTTTGTTTTCTGTCTTTGATGATTTATTTTTGCCATTGCTCTGGCATCTAAGCTTTTTATTAATTCTTTTTCGTACTTTTATTGGTTCGTGGTGTTTCTTTTTGACTTCATTCTTGCTCTTCTGTCTCTACAGGGATCTGCGCATGCACAAACTTGTATTCGAGGAGGATGCACTTCCTGATGGAACTGCATTAGCATATTATGTCCGTGGACAGGTATATATTCAAACTCAATTACATAGTTCCATTTTGAATTGCTCTACTTTTGTGTTGTAACAGGTTAGTAGTCAAACCAATATTAGATTGTTGAATTTTTAATTGCTCATCACATGTGTTGTTGCAAACATGCTAGAAGTTTGTTCACTAGATTTGTACATTCATAGCATTCGCTTGGTGCTCCTTTGGTGGAATAAAAATTAATTACTTGTCAAAGAATTGTTCACTAGATTTTTTCTTTTATACATTCTTTGTATTTTAATTTGCTTGCTGTCTCCTGGCAGAAATTGCTGGAGGGTTATAAGAAAGGTCATGGAATTTTCTGCTACTGTTGCAATACTGAGGTACGTAGTTCCTGCTTTCGTAAGTATTAAAATCAGCTGTCATATGCTAATGTCCTTGTTTTCATACAGGTCAGCCCTTCACAGTTTGAGGCTCATGCAGGTTGCGCTTCACGTCGGAAGCCGTGAGTGTCTGTTTCTTTTGTGGTTTATACTGGATAATTTGTGTAAGGGATCAGGGACATATCCAAGACCCCCTTTTCTGATTGACTTGTGGTTTTCACATTCCTTTTCTGTCATATACACAGCCCATCCAAAAAAGGAATGTGAAAACCACAAGCCAA
The DNA here is from genome assembly GCF_000226075.1 of Solanum tuberosum. Classification (NCBI taxonomy): domain Eukaryota; kingdom Viridiplantae; phylum Streptophyta; class Magnoliopsida; order Solanales; family Solanaceae; genus Solanum; species Solanum tuberosum. The sequence continues at coordinate 773,423 of NW_006239029.1, read as the reverse complement.
TCAGAAAAGGGGGTAAAACAGGGAAAATGACTTGGATATGTCCCTGATCCCTTACACAAATTATCCAGTAATTAATGTTCTTCAAATGCACGAATGGTGTTAGTGCAACTTCTTTGACTGAAAGATTTAGTTTGCGTTAATCCTTCTGTGTTACTTTGACAGTTATTTGTACATATATACTTCCAACGGGGTGTCTCTGCATGAGTTGTCTATTAAACTTTCAAAAGAACGAAGGTCCTCAGCTGAGGAAAATGATGATCTCTGCTCTATATGTGCTGATGGAGGGGACCTCCTGTGCTGTGACAATTGTCCAAGAGCTTTCCATGCCGGTAAATGTGTTTTACATTGTTGAGTTCTTTTATGTACTGTCTATCTGTGTTTCCTTATAACAATTCAGTATCAAATTGTATTAGGAAGTTAGGATAATGCACCATATTAAGATATCTATTTAAAGATATCTACAAAAATGGCCGTTCATCAATCACCAATGCCATTCATGTATCATTACCACTATCGTCTGCCATAATCAACCACCACCATTTTAATTTTGAGAATTGGATCAAAGAATATTAAGACAATGGTGTCAAACAAATTGAAGTCTAGGTTGCTTGTCAAACATTCACATCCACAGTTTGATGACTCATGAAAATCAAATTGCAGTTTCATCATAACACCAGAAAATCCATCATCAGTTTTTCAAAACTGATGATGGATTTTCTGGTGTTATGATGAAACTGCAATTTGATTTTCATGAGTCATCAAACTGTGGATGTGAATGTTTGACAAGCAACCTAGACTTCAATTTTCACGTGATCATTATGTGCTCATTGCAAACTTGTTTCTATTGCAGAGTGTGTTTGTTTGCCAAGTATTCCCACGGGTACCTGGTATTGTAAATACTGTGAAAACATGTTTGCAAAAGAAAGATTCGTTGAGAATAATGCCAATGCTATAGCTGCTGGGAGGGTTGCTGGAGTTGATGCCATCGAGCAGATAACAAGACGATGCATTCGCATGGTGGAAACTTTAGAGACTGAAGTTAGTGTTTGTGTGCTCTGCAGGTCACATTTCTATTCCTACTTTTTCCACAACTAAGTTGACTTCATTTTAATTGATAGACAGAAGAAGTCACATGAGGCTTGAAGTGATATACTTGGACCTTCCATCATACTTTTTGGACCATACATTTTAAGAATACTGACATATCATTTTGATTGTCCAAAAGAATAATGACTTAATTCTGATCATCTAGGGTATTTTCATTTTCTTCAAGGGACATTCTTTTTTGTTTCTTTCAGTAGCCTGTATCAAGAAATGATCTCTTATAGCCACATAAAAATGACCTTTTAGATCTCTTATGTGTTAAAGTGAAGATATCTTGTAAAAAGGACATAAAACTAAAACAAGTTTGTAAAGGTCCACAAAATCAATTCTCTCGTATTATGCAATATGCACACTAGACACAGTTACATGTAGTTTAAGACATTAGTTTGTATTAATATATTATATTAGTGATGATGGAGGAATAATATTAAAGCAGTGGTTAAAAAGTTAGTTTGCTAGAGAAAACATCATATGAAAGTCTACAAGTTGAATAGTTTGCTGTATTTAAATTCTTGAGAGTTGTGGAATTTGTGTAGAATTGGAATGTCAAATGGTTTGGAACCATTCTAGAAGGGAGAGAACGCCATATAAATTGGAACTAAGGGAGGTATTACATACTTGACAGTACTGAAGTGTTGGCATGTGTTCCAGATATGCACAATGCCTGGAATCTGGATCATGTTACTGTAAGATTCCAGACATTGTGCATATCTGGAACACATGCCAACACTTCAGTACTGTCAAGTATGTAATACTCCCTCAGTTCCAATTTATATGAAGTTCTCTCCCTTCTGGAATGGTTCCAAACCATTTGACATTCCAATTCTACACAACTTCCACAACTCTCAAGAATTTAAATACATTAAACTATTCAACTTGTAGACTTTCATATGATGTTTTCTCTAGCAAACTAACTTTTTACTGAAGTGTTGGCATGTGTTCCATTTTATTATCGAGATATTACATACTTGACAGATACTGAAGTGTTGGCATATGTTCCATTTTATTATTGTGATGCTGCATCATCAGATAGATATTGAGTTTTTTTTAAAATTATTAGTTGTGTATTTTACTTCAGTTGCAAAGTCAAAGATATTAGAACTTTATCAAATTTGAAAATTTCCCACTGTTGCCTATTCAGTAGTTTCATAATTTTCGCTAATGTTGCAGGGATCAGGATTTCAGCAAATCAGGATTTGGCCCACGGACAGTAATAATTTGTGATCAGGTATTGTTTTGTTAGCATTGGATAATATAATATCTGGCGTTTTTACTCTTTTGTGAGTTCTCAGTAAGGTCGAGCATTGAAGAAGTTTTCCATTGCTTTTTGTAGTGTGAGAAGGAGTATCATGTTGGATGTTTGAAGGAGCACAACATAGATGACTTACAGGTTTGCAGAATTTCATGTTCTATTGCATGTTTTTCTATTTCTAGTATATCTGCTATGTCCTTTCTGTTGTATAATTAGATTGTTTAACCTTGCACATATTTACACATACTGATTGCTAGTCAACGTTTTGAAACCCTCCTCACTTCAGGAATTGCCAAAAGATAAATGGTTTTGCTGCACAGATTGCAGTAGAATTCATTTTGCTCTGGAAAAGGTGGTATCAGATGGAGAACAGAACATTCCTGAGTCTCTGTTGAAAGTCTTGAAGGAAAAGAATGAAGGAAAAGGTTCAGTGAATAACTCCAGTCTTGATATTAAATGGCGTCTGCTAAGTGGGAAAATGTCATCCGAAGAGACAAGGGTCTGGCTTTCTAGTGCTGTTTCAATTTTCCATGTGAGTTTCTTTTCCTAGTTTATTTCCTACTGTGCTTGTGACTCGGAAGAGGACCAGCCTAACCTCTAGGAGACCTGCTAAACATTCCTAATTGCAAATTGTTCATCTCTAAGAACTCATTTTCTATGAAATTGGAGACTGCTTAACTATCTTTTCCCAATGTATTCCTCTTCTATTTTCTATATGCGTTCAGCCGTTCAGACATTTACATGAATACTATACTTTTATGTGCTTTAAGTTAGTTCCTACCTCTTTAGAAAGCAAACCAAAGCTCCTTGATTTTTGGATCTCTAACCTTTTTAAAATCAGAGATAATTGGAGACCATTCCTGTTCTTAGGGTCCATGCTTTGCTTTAACATGCCTATATTTTAATATTAATTCACTTATGGTCATACTAATGTAATGATCTGTTTTCTTTTTTACTTCCCTACTCTAAGCTTTATGAAGCTTTTGTGTCTCCCCCTCCCCTGAAAGTGTTTTATGATTAATAATTCAAATAATCTGTTAAGAGTGTTAGGTTAGGTTAGTGAGAAGAGGTCACTTTCTTTCGTAGTAAGAGGTTCGTTTTGACACCCGCAGATACTTTAAGCTCTCAGATTTTCCAATACCAGTTTCTCATCACAATTTGGTACTGTGTTGGCCCATTGCCTTGATCAATTGGAGCCTTCTTGGGGTTGGGGTTGATGGTCGGAATAGGAGTGTCACAAGTGAGTTTAGATGAGGGTGGATTTACATCCCTTAGTCTGGGATTTCGTTACATCTGTTTCTCTTTTTCAGGTATAGAATTCTAACCAGATAGCTCGCAACTCAGCCTGCCACAGCTATCATTGCCCAGCTTGATGATTAGTTGTTTTGTGTTTCAGGAGTTCCCCTTTATTTTGTATATGGATTAAGTCAAGTTTGACCCTTCTCAAAAAAAGAAGAAGTCAAGTTTGGTGATTAGGCAATGATTTTGAAAGAACTAATATCATAACTACAATCAGTTTTTTAATAACGGTTGTGTTCGGACCATTTTGTGTGCCTGACTATTGCACTGGGTACTTGCTACCGCCCGGCGCCCACTAATAGCTACTATCTAACTCCTAATTCGTAAAGCAAATGAAATGTTATAAATCCTAGTCATTATGCCCTGAGTAAAGTCTGATGGGTATTAGAATCCCAGATTATCATATCCGCGAACAACACTGCCTTTGTGTATTTTCAGTTAACATAAACAAATTCCAGTTGTATTGTAATCTTGTTACCTATCTGCTAATACAGTTCTTATGTAGATAATTGTCATGCTAATTAGTGATGCTTACTGTGTATATATATGTGAATTTGATTATCTGTTCCTTGCCTTGTGGAATAGGAACAATTTGATCCAATTGCTGATGCAAGTACTAGCCGTCTAGATTTGATCCCACACATGGTCTATGGGTAAGTAATAACTTTTTGCTATTCATTTGATCTCTCAGTTCTTGTGAATACTCTCTTGTTTGGTACACATAACCTCCCTCACTCTATTTTACATATCATGTTGTTCAGAAGGAGTTTCAAGGACCAAGACTATGGAGGGATGTTCTGTGCAATATTATTGGTCAAGTAAGAAACCAATTCACCAGTGTTCCATACAAGTCTTCAGTAAGATAGTAACCCATACTGATTCTCTTTCCACTTTGCAGTTCATTGGTTGTTTCTGCTGGCATTTTTCGTGTTTTTGGGAAGGAAGTGGCTGAACTCCCTTTAGTTGCTACAAGTACTAATTGTCAAGGACAGGTAACTCAATTTTAAGCTTACAATGTGTCTGATTTCAGTTTACCCTTACCTTGTGAGGATATACCTAGTCTTTTCCATTTTGTTAACTAAACATTTTGTTTTTCCTGCACAGGGTTACTTTCAATCTCTGTTTTCTTGTATGGAGAACCTTTTGCAGTCCCTGAAAGTAGAAAACCTTGTACTTCCGTCCGCAGAAGAAGCAGAGGCGATCTGGACAAATAGATTTAGCTTTACAAAGATCCCTGAAGAACAGGTAATTTGATATTGACACAAGTACGTGCACGCATTCCATCGACCCCTTTTCTAGAGTTTCTGTTGTTAACCCACGCATCAAATCTCTTTGCAGATGAAGCAGTATCGGAAAAATTATCAGATGATGGTTTTCTCTGGAACATCCATGCTGCAGAAGCAAGTGGGAGGCTCTCAGCGTGATGAAGACAATTTTACTTTAGGAGATGCATGATTTGTTGTGCAGATATTTTGTGGTAAATGGTTTTGATTTTTGTGTCAGACAAGGGATGTACAGTGGCTGGCTCTAGTTTCAGTTTGGTGGTATATATGGGGAATAGCGTAGTCATCATATGTTAGTTACCCTGTGAATGTTACATCAGTTGTTAGCAGGAGCTATGGTTCAGAAACGTTGGATTATCTCAGTTGTGGAAGTTGGTAAACTGTGAAGTTCAGCAGGATTTAGATATAGCGTGCTGTCTTGTTTATCTTATATGGGAACGAGAATATTCAGTGCTGCTGTAAAATGGCTCCATTTTTGCTACAGTAACAATTGAAAAGTAGCCTTAGTTTATTACTGCATTTGATTTGTTATTTTAATCATTATCAGCACTCTTCCCTCTTCAACAACATACCCAGCGAGATCCAACAACGGGTATGGGAGGGTGGGTGTTCTTATTTTTATCAACACTCTTTCCTCTTCAACAACATATCCAACGAGATCCATCAATGGGTTTGAGGAGGGTGGGTGTTGTTATTTTAGTCATTATCAACACTCTTTCCTCTTCAACAACATATCCAACGAGATCCATCAATGGGTTTGAGGAGGGTGGGTGTTGTTATTTTAGTCATTATCAACACTCTTTCCTCTTCAACAACATATCCAACGAGATCCATCAATGGGTTTGAGGAGGGTGGGTGTTGTTATTTTAGTCATTATCAACACTCTTTCCTCTTCAACGACAACATACCCTGAGAGATCCAACAAAGGGTATGGAGGAGGGTGGCTGTTCCTGTTCATAGATAAGCCCTATCGTTGTGCGGTAGAGTCCTTGTGGTGGGGTATGTGGAGGGTGGGTGTTATTTTAATCATTATCAAGGCTCTTTCCTCTTCAACAACATACCCAGCGAGATCCAACAACGGGTATGGGAGGGTGGGTGTTCTTATTTTTATCAACACTCTTTCCTCTTCAACAACATATCTAGTGAGATCCATCAACGGGTTTGAGGAGGGTGGGTGGGTGTAGTTATTTTAATCATTATCAACACTCTTTCCTCTTCAACGACAACATACCCTGAGAGATCCAACAAAGGGTATGGAGGAGGGTGGCTGTTCCTGTTCATAGATAAGCCCTATCGTTGTGCGGTAGAGTCCTTGTGGTGGGGTATGTGGAGGGTGGGTGTTATTTTAATCATTATCAAGGCTCTTTCCTCTTCAACAACATACCCAGCGAGATCCAACGATTATGGGAGGGTGGGTGTTATTTTAATTATTATCAACACTCTTTCCTCTTCAACAACATATCTAGTGAGATCCATCAACGGGTTTGAGGAGGGTGGGTGGGTGTAGTTATTTTAATCATTATCAACACTCTTTCCTCTTCAACAACATATCTAGTGAGATCCATCAACGGGTTTGAGGAGGGTGGGTGGGTGTAGTTATTTTAATCATTATCAACACTCTTTCCTCTTCAACGACAACATACCCTGCGAGATCCAACAAAGGGTATGCGGAGGGTGGGTGTTCATAGATCCTTACCCTATCTTTGTGGTGTAGAGTCCTTGTGGTGGGGTATGAGGAGAACCAATATACATAGACTTTATCATTACCCATGTGTAATAAATGAATGTTTTCGATAGACCCTTGATTCATATAACTTATCATTACCCTTGGCTCAAGGGAGAACCAACACTCCGCTTGAGTAGGAGTAACTTTTCCAATTATAATCCCCCCTCCACACGCACAAAAAAATTATCATTTCAAACTGATTTAGAAGAACTTCGATTTTGTTTCTCCAAAAACCAAATTTAAGTCAATTCTTCTCAAATAGACCATAAAACTAGTTGAAAACCAAAAAAGAAGAAAGAAGAAAAAGGTTTGCTCCTATTGAATGCCAGTGCTTTGTCTAGGGCTAGTATAAAGATCTTTTGATTTCATGGATAACATTAACGTCTTATCCTTTTATTCTCTCTTTACACGAATCAATTATGAAGCGTCGAAGAGAAATTACCTAATTCAAAATATAAATCGTAAAAAGAAAATACTTATTATATAATACAAATACAATTTATTTGAATCATCACTTATTAATGTAAGTAGGTAGATTTTCATTATAAATTTGTTTTAAATAAATAAATTTACTTTTTAGTAAATAACTCTAATTTTCTCTATTGCAAAAAAAAAAACAATTAAGAACCTAGAAATTCCACGTGTAATGGAAACATCTAGAACTATTTCAACTGAGCGGGAAAAATCATTCAAAATTCAAAATTTAAAAATGTGCCGTTATTCCCTTTTTAATCATTTAAAAACTTCTAAATGAGGTAAAACAATTTAGGTTATTTATTAATTCAAACAAATTCGCCCAAATTTCTGAATAAAGCACTCCATATTCCTCCCTTTTCCCCCATTCATTTTCCATCCATTTCTCTTTTTTTAGTCTCCATTTCTCCGATCGGCACAACACAAAGGTAAACGTTTCTGCCAAATTCATCAATTTTAATGAACCTGCTTTCTCCAGTCAATACGGATCTGTTTTATTCAGTTTTTTTCTTGCTGATGAATTTGTTTTTTTTTCCAGTTGTTTTTGAACTGAAAAATGGGGCAGATCCAGTATTCTGAGAAGTATTTTGATGATACCTATGAGTACAGGTATTCTGTTTGCTTAATCGGTTTGAATTTCTAGTGTTTTTTGTTTGTTTTTTCAATTAATTCGTAGTTTTTTTTTTGTTTTTGCTGGATTTTGGATTTTGCAGGCATGTTGTTCTTCCTCCTGATGTAGCGAAATTGCTTCCTAAGAATCGTCTTCTATCTGAAGTGAGTGATCGGTTTTACTTCTTAGGGTTTTTGTATGTATTCATTTTCACGTAGTTGAACTAGCAGATTAAAATTAGTGATATTTTATGCATTCATTTAGGAGTTTCTTCGATTGAAATGATTAGTTGATTGTGCTAATCAAAGTAAGGGATGATCGTGCTTAGCAAATGATAATCAGTGATATTTTGAGTTCATTTCGGAATTTCTTTGATTGAAATGATTAGTGGAATGTGCTAATGAAAATAAGTGATAATTGTGCCTAGAAAATGATTATCAGTGATATATTGTGCTTTGATTTTGGAATTTCTTCGATTGAGATGGTTAATGGAATGTTCTCATGTAAATTAGTGATAATTGTTCCTAGCATGTGATAAGTAGTGATATTTTATGTTTTCATTTTGGATTTTTTTCAATTGAAATGATTAGTTGAATGTGCTAATCGAAATAAGTGATAATGTGCCTAGCAAATGATAATCAGTCATATCTTGTGCTTTCATTTTGGAACTTCTTTGATTGAAATGATCAGTCGAATGTGCTGATCAAAATAAGTGATATGGTGCCTAGCAAGTGATAATCAGTGACATTTTGTTCTTTCATTTCAGAATTTCTTCTACTGAAATGTTTAGTTGAAAGTGCTAATCAATAGAAGAGATAACGTGCATAGCAAGTAATAATCAGTGATATTTTGTGTTTTGATTTGGAATTTCTGCTATTGAAATGATTAGTTGAATGTGCAAAACAAATGGTACAGTGATATTTTGTGCTCTAATTTTTGGAATATCTTCAGTTGAGATGATTAGTTCAATGTGCTAATCAAAACAAGTAATAATCGTGCCTTGCAAAAATAATCAGTGATTGTGCTTTCAATTTGGGAATTTCTTCGATTGAAATGATTAGTTGAATGTGCTAACCAAAATATCTGCCTAGCAAGTGACATTTTGTGCTTCCATTTTGGAATTTCTTCGACTTAAATGAGTAGTCAAATGTGCTAATCAATATAAGAGATATTGTTCCTAGCAAGTGATGATCAGTGATATTTTGTGCTTTTGTTTCAGAAATTATCCTACTGAAATGATTAGTTGAATGTGCACAAAAGAAGTGCTAATTGTGCCTAGTAAATGATAATCAGTGATATTTTGTGCTTTCATTTTTGGAATATCTTCAATTGAAATGTTTAGTTAGATGTGCTGATTAAATAAATGGTATAGTCCCAACTATTTAGATTAGTTTGTTCTTTTGCACTAAATGAAATCTCATCTGGACTGTGGCTTTGTTCTTTGGCATGCGGTTTATGTTGTTTGTCTTATTTGATTGATTCTTAGAATGAGTGGCGGGCAATTGGAGTTCAGCAGAGCAGAGGATGGGTGCACTATGCTATTCATCGTCCAGAGCCCCATATCATGCTCTTCAGAAGGCCACTGAACTATCAGCAGCAACAAGAGAACCAGACTCAGCAAGTTCTGCTTGCCAAGTGAAGAAACATGTCTCTCGTTTCTTTTTCCTAATGAATCAGATCATATACAGATAGTAATGTTCATTTCATCTAGAAATGATATGATAGTTTTATGGATGTCTAGTTAAATGTCTGGATTTTTAAGGATGTTAAGTACTGTAATGCTTAGCTCTTGTGGAGTTTAGGTTTTGAATTCCCGTATTCTAAACAATCAGGTTTTATATCCGTGTGCTTGGAATTGGTACTCTATGAAAGTCTCACTGGATGGATTCTGACCAGTTTGCATTTCTTTACTTTGGCATCATACATGTTGGATCTATTTGGTTCTTCATGTATTGGATGAGCTGCACGTTCTTTTAATTCGTGTGATGTTGACGCCCTACCTCTTTTTTGTTGGCATCTTTTTAGTCATGGTTGAATCACTTTCTGCATTTCAGATGCTGGATGTGGACCATATTACTCAGGTATTGAATTTGTAGGAAATGTTATCATTGAATATTAATGTGGAGGACCACTCAACCTAGTTCTCATCTCTACAATTTTGTGAAACGATTACTCTTAACATGCCACATCTTGTTTATTTTACCATGTTACTGTGTTCTCCTGTTGACTTTTAACTAAGGGAAACTTAAGTCTTCATCAGTGTGTGCTGAGATGTCCTGTTACTATATTCTATCTAACTTCGTTGGTCTATATTCTCCAATTACGTCGTACTGTTATAACTAGCCTTCTGCTGTTTTTTTTCTGAGCAAAGTTCACAATGCATTCCTTAGCTAGTGTTAGATCAAAGACTGGAAGAAATGTGTGATCTTGTTCTTCTATTACTCGATAGCATCAATTAGAGCTATAAACGCTCTTCGCCCCTCCTTCCTTGTCCCTTACGAACTCAGATAATGATATGCTGATTGAATTTTACTTAGTTTCAGGCTTGGATTGATCTCTGATAATACTCTGTTTTGATTGATTAAATGAACTCATAATGTGAGTTGTAGAGTTCCAAGATTTTTTCAATCTGCTTTGAGATTTATTAACTGAATAAATTGTTAATCAAAACTACCAACAGATGTTATACATCAATTGAAGAACAACATAGCATGTTACAACACCACTTGCAATTTTGCCATTTTTTTTACATCAATAATTCTACATTAGAGCTACACTATGAAATTCAAATTACAGTTATTCAGAATCGAATTTTTCTTTAATCCTTCCAACAACACTACCGGTGTGATCCCATAATCGAGGTCTTGGGAGGGTGAAATGTAAGCTATGTTATCCCTACTTGGATGAGACAGGTAGATAGATGATTACATAAATGAGGCCTCAGGAGGGTAGAGTATATTCTAACATTACCCCTACCTTGGATAAGGGAGAGAGGCTGATTCCGATAGGAACTTGTTAAACTAGGAGTTTAGAAGCTCTCTAAGCAGTGATGAACAAAGAAGAGCTATGAACAGAAAGAAGGGAGAAGATATTATTCATTTTGGCTAAAATTTCAAACTACAAATTGAAGCATTCATCAATGCTTAATAGATTGAATTAGAAGCATCTAGAAGGTTGACATCACATGTCATCCTAACAATCATCTAACCAACTTGTAAGTTAAACAGTGAACTAAGGACACTTAATGAATTAGTCCCCTGATATCATTTGAACACATCCCTTCAAGCTGAAGGGTGCAAAACATTAAGCACACCAGCTTGCCCTAAAAGTATGATTGTTGAGCTTGACTTAACCCCTTTGTCAACAAGTCTGCAAGCTGTTGTTGAGTTGGAACATGGATAGTTTCAACCACCGCTTCTTTAATCTTGTCCCTGATAAAATGACAGTCTATATCTATGTGTTTGGTTCTTTCATGGAATACTGGACTGGCCGTTAATTATATAGCTGATTTGCTGTCACTCAAAATGTTGACATGCATTTAATAGGCACTCCTAGCTCAGTGAACAAGCCTATTAACCAAGTAACCTCAGATACAGCTGAAGCCAAGCTTCTATACTCAGCTTCAACTGAGCTTCTGGAAACAATCTGTTGTTTCTTAGACTTCCAAGACACCAAAGACTAACCAAACTTTACTACATAGCCTGTAATGGACCTTCTAGTGTTGGGACAAGCAGCCCAATCACAGTCACACCAACATGTGAACATAGTGATAGGTTTGGCCTGCAACCACACTCTTTGACCTACTATGCCTTTTAAGCTATGGTACAAACACCTTCAACAAAACTATACTTTCTCTTCCCTAGTAATGCAATCCTCATCGACCTACTCCAGATCCCATAATTCTCTGAACCTGTCAACTTAATGGGAATCAACACAGCTCCTGAAGCGTTTGACTGGCCAATGTATAAAGGAACAATCTTTGTGATCGCCATTGTTGCAATCTTCAACTACATAGCTAAAGGATATCTAATCTAAGCTATAATACTACTCCTAGATAGCCAGGATCGAATGCTCTGATACCATGTTAAACTCTAGGCATTTGAACAACGAAGAACTATGAACATTAGAAAGGGAGGAAGATATCATATTCATATTGTCTAAAATTTCAAACTAAAAATTAAAGCATTCATCAACGTTTTATAGACTGAATTAGAAGCATCTAGAAGGTTCACATCACCTGTGAATTACTCAACTAACTACCTAAAATTCTCTCAATTCAACTAGTAATTTAATTGCTACTCCTTTGAACCTTCAACAACAACTTTCAAATTTTCATGATACAACTGAGTTTTATTCATCATAAGCTCAGATTCTTTCAATTTCAGCTCCATCCATTTCTCATTCATCTCCATCAATTTCTTCTTCCCCAATTTCCTTAACCCTTCTTTACAATACTCATTCCTCTGAAACACCATTGTCATTTCATTCACCAAAAACGAAAAATCATCCAAATTCACATCTTCATCTTCTTCTTCTACTACTAATAATTCCTTTCCCTTAGCTGCATTTCGACCCCAAATCTTTCGCCCAATTTCGTAAATCTCGCCGTCGTGTGGAGTTTTGATTTGGGATTTGGATCTAGCGAACTTGTGGTACTTCTCTTTCAGTTTCTTCAGCTTATTCGCGATCTGTGCATCGGTGAAGTTTCCGGTACGGAGGCCGTTGTTGTTTGGGGATTGTGAGAGGGTTTTGAGGAGTGCGATTTCGTCGTTTTCGGAGAAAATTCTGTGAGTTTCTGCAGATTTTGTGATTGTTTTGGTGATCGGTAGCGTTGAGTTTTCCGGTGACTTGAGGGAGTTTGTACGGTGGTTCACGGCGGTGGTGGATTTTTCCCGAGACCGTGAGTGGGTCATGGTTTTTTTGCCGATGTGTTTCGTAGTGAGAGTTGAAATCTGGGAACTGTGAGATGGTGAACTTTTAAAGTGAAAAATTACACGTGTTTACCCTAGGGTAAGTATGATACGGTATCGTTTAATTTAAAAGAGAAATATTGAAAACACTCCAAACACGTGTTTAACCTATGGGTACATATGATACTTCACGATTTTGTCCCAATTTACGTGATATAATTTAATCTGATATAGGATTTAAAAGAGAAAAAGTATTGACAAAACTCTTATTTTGGATGTGAAGTTTTTTTAGTTCATTCTCGAACTATAAGAACATTCGTTTACTTGACTAATTGAACTTAAATACACTCTCAATTTAGCATACATGAGTTTGAGGCCTTTTGTTATATTATGTGGTAAATCAGGGTGTATCTAAGTTTAATTAGTTAAGTAAAAAAAATATTTTTAAAATTGTCAATAGTTTGAAGACGAAAATAATAACTTGTAGAAGTGTTTTTAATACTTCTTCAAAAATTAAATTTGTGTTTTTAACCTGCCATGAGATTTATGTAGTTATAGAAATATATCATCTAGTGCAGAGATAAATTCAATTTTTTTTAGGAGGATGCAGAGATATGTTCATGATTATGTTATAAAAATAATATTGCGAATGTTTATTATACAATTTTTTTGAGATAAGCAAGGAGTTTACAAATAACTCAAGCAAATAACTTAAACAAGTAATTCACAAGTAATTTCTTTGAGATCGAAATTAAGCAAATAGATTATAATTTACTCAAACATGCAAATTTGTAAGTGGTTTTAAACATCTTTTATATATATATATATATATATATATATAAATAAATAAGAAATCAATTCAATTTATTTTATATTATTAATACAAAGCTGAATAATAAATCCATACCTCTTTATATGTCTTTATTATATTTACTTTATAGTCTTTAAAGTTTGAACTTTATAACTTTTTATAGAGTTTTCAAGTTAATATATATTAATTGTTTTTATGATTACATATTTATCATAA
>NW_006239029.1:692643-759623 GCF_000226075.1 Solanum tuberosum | reverse complement strand
ATCATAAATAAGATGAATTTATTATAATAATAAAATATTTAATATATAATTTCATAAGTAAAATTTGAAAAAGATATGATGACATATGCACACAGTATTTATTTTTTAAACATCTTATTTCCATTAAAAAACGATACACTTCTAAATTTAAAATAATTAATCTTGTACTTTTATTATTTATTACTGTATATAATATATGTATATATTCTTAATGAAATGTGTAAGAGTAATAAAATTGGAAAAATAGTTTAAGAAAAAAAAATAAAGGGGAAAAGATAATGGTCCATTTAGCAAACAACATCAAAATTATCAAGCGGGTCGGGTACAGCCGATAGAGAAGAAGAGACCATCGGAGCCGAAAAAGCTTCAGTTCGCCGGCGATTGTTAGTCGGAGAATCCCATTTTCCCGGTTCCTCAGATTCTTCCTGGTAAAGTTTTATTTTTTCTTGGAATTCACTCTCCTACTAGGATTACGACTCTCGGAATTTATCATTCGGATAATCGTAGCTCAGTTGGTTGAGTATCTGAACTTTTTTACTTTTTGATCGTTTAGCATTTTTGGGGAAATATTGACATTTGATTGATGAAACTTTGTAGGCTACTACTTGTAATGTACTGAAATCAGCAGAGGCGGATATAAGATTTAAACTTGATTTGAAATTATGAGTGTATAATATTTGGTGAATTTAACTTTGTGGGCTCCTTTCCATACCATTAGTCATAGTAGTACTCTAGTAGTTTCTTATCCTTTGTGTTTGGTTACTATTTGTTATTGCTGCTACTTCGGTTATCGTATTATCTTGTTGTCATTATTGTTCAGGAGTATACTATTTTGTTAGGGTTTCTTCATTTTTGTACTGTTTTTCTTCGTTGAGCTGAAGGTCTATCGGAAACTGTCTCTCTACCTCCGAGGTAAGAGTAATGTTTGCATACAGTCTACCCTCCCTGAACTCCACTTTGTGGGATTACACTGCCTGTTGTTGAAGTGTTTGTCACATGTTGAAAATACTGGGTTCGGTTGAATCTGTAACTGGTTAAGCTACATAGATCATTTCTGAAATGATGCATTCAAGGTTTGGTGCCAAGATGCATTCTTTTTCTTTTTATTATGAATGAGATACCTAAGAGTGAATATTGACTATAGTGGCCACGACTACATTTTCTGATCCACAATATGCTTTCATTCATTTACCTGTGAGAAATATCTTTCTCGGTATTTTCTCTACATCATCAGTCAAGCCAGAACTGTAGTCCACTTTTATTTTTACTATAGATTTCTATAAACTTGGTAAATCCTGTTTTAAACTTACTAGTCCCTGCCTGCAAACTCATTTTGTATGTCGAAGACAACCTCCTTTGTTAACCAACCGAATTGTTGCTACTGTATTTGTAGAGATTACCTTCCTCTGCAGGGCTTGCTTTTCAAGACTTCGTTTGAATACCTCCTTTAGAGAGGTATTGTTCCAGCCACCGCTCTAATCTCCTTTCTTACAAATCTCCAAATAACTAGTTTCAGAAGTTAACCATCCTTGAACCTTCCTCGTAACAAGATCAATATTTGTGAAAAGTCCAATTACTTTGTGCGTTCTCCCACCTTGACAATGGTGTGTATATTTGTGCACCTTCCAAACCGGTTCTTGCTTTCTCGTGTTAATGCTCAAACCAGATACTGTCTCAAACTGTATTAGCCTTTCAAACAGTGCTTTGATTTGTTGAGATTCATTGGAAATTTGTGTCATTAGCTAATAAGAAATATGTAATGCGTACGTCATCTCATGACACACCGCTTGTTCCAAAGCCTCTCAAAATCTATTTGGATGACTTCTTTTAAAAAAATTCTTATAAGAATTGTGGCTTGGCCAGCTTGTATGCATCTTGACTATTACACGGGTACCCGCTATTTCCCATCAGCATAGGGACCATTTAACTTTGCTAACCTAGGCTTAGTTGATGGAAAAAACACCCAGAGTTTTTTGTCTCTCGTCTCTGGGATATGGACACTAGTCTCCAAAGTTTGTTCCCACTTCATTGATCACTAGGCCACATCCTTTGGTGCTTCGAAGGAATTTTCCTAATAGCTTAGTTAATAAGTCCATCACAAATAAGAGTATAGTGGGGATAGTGGATCTGAAATTGGGAGTTTTCAATCATGATGGGAATGATCTCACTAGGTTGAGAGAGGTTCGCCTTGGATGGAAAATCCCTTCCATAGTATAACTTCGCATGTCGAATCCATAAGTAATATACACATTTTATACGATGTATGATGATAATGAATGGTTCAAAACTTTTTCGTTGACAACGAATATATAAATGTTTTCTTGTACTAATTAAAGTTTGATCAATGGAATTGAGAATGTTATGGTGTTTGCTCTGTATTATTATCTGTCCTTCTGTGAAGATAGATGGGGTATTCAATATGGCTATATAACGTGTCATTGTCTCAGGTTAAAGTAGTGTGTTCTCAAAACATTCAGTATAAGAGATGTAAAGAGCCAAAATTTGGGTAAGATTGAAAAAATCCTTGCCCCAGTTCTTCTTCCTTGATACCAAATGTCCATGGGAATGTATTCTATAACAGCTCATTCACTGTGAGTCTGTGACCATTCATTCCTTTCAGCCCAAGGTCAGACCACCAGCGCATCCTGACAAATGAGTAGCATCTCTGATGTTAGACCTTTTAAGTCCATATTGTCATTGACTTTGACATACTTTCACCTTTTAGTAAAGATGATGGGGAATAGCTGATAGTCACCCTTGCTTGAGAGGTGGTATTAGGCAACTCAAGTTGTTAAGAGTTGTTCAACCTACTAATGACTTCTCTATGTGCATCAACCACAAGACGGAACTCTATTACTAACTTTGTCCCCCTGTACTGCTAAACACTTATATTTTCGCTATATTTCACCTAAAAAAGTTTACTTCTTAAAACTGTTGAAAAAATTGTCTTAAGGCAGTATATTGTTACTCCTTATCAATAAAAAGGACAAAGAAAGGCAGTATTTTGTCATAAGCTTTTCTGGGCCCATTAGAAAACTGTTTTAAGTTTGTCGTTTAGAATTTGATTTCGTAGGATAAACTAAAGCACAAAATATAACATAGAGAAATTAGAGTAGATATTATCTACTAATTGTATCTTTGACTAAGCATAGGTATATCATTTCTTTTAGTATTTGTACCCACAGTTGTAGGTGATAAGAGTATAACCAAAGGATTTTTCTGTCTTATCTTCTGATATCAAATTATCAATGATATGGCATTGGGAAATCGTTCTCCTAAATCTGTAAAATTTGAATTCGATAAATTGATAAGGATTCTTCATATCAAAGCTCAATCAGTTACAACCCAACGGTTATGAATAAAACCACTGTTTTCATTAGTGACCAAAGGAGAAAGCCTGTCCCCTGCATCACTTAGCAGCAGGATACGTTGCAAATGTTCCTGAACATAATCTTTTTTATTTATTTTTTATATTGGTAACTGTAGTTCCTGAACGTAATCTTATTATTCATGACATCTTGGATGTCTCTTAACCATTATAAATATTGTTCAAGTCACCTTTGAACTGTTATGTATAGCAGAAAGATATGTTTAAGTTGTGCCTGAACGTAATCCTATTATTCATGCCGTCTTTTACATCTCTTAACCTCTGTGATATTGTTGGAGCAACCTTCAAACAGTTGTGTATTGCAGAAATATATGTTGTAGTTGTGCCTGAACGTAGTGCTATTGCCGTGTTTGACATCTCTTAACCTGTGTTCTCTTCTTTTTTCTTTCTCCCAGTTGTAGGATACTCAAACATCCTACTTTATCTTCACTTGATGTCTCGGAAGCGTAATGTCATTGTTGCCACAGGCTTGCTAGTCTTTGCATCTGCTGGCTTATCCTTTCCGTTTTACATGGCGTAAGTGAAACTTCATTGCTTGTCAAAAAATAAAGAGGTGATCTTTTATATTATTTTGCTTAATTGAAAGTTATCATTGTTTCAATTCAGGTCAAGATCATCAAGGGCAACTCCAGTCATTGATTCATCAAAGCCATTGCCACCCCAGGCGACGTTTCGTGGCCCTTACATCAACACAGGATCTCGTGATATTGGACCTGATCATCAAACATACCCTAAGAAATAACATCTTTCTTGATTAGATAGTAGTTTTGCTAGTTATTGAAGTCACTCTAGATTTCCCCTTTCTTTCTATTTGATGAAAAGAGATAATAATGAGAGTCTGTTGAAACTGGCTCAGGAGAAATTTGCATGTTTGAGAGTGATCCAGGAGCGCCCTAGCTGGCCTGGACACCATTGTTATCGAAAACTCTGGAGGAAATTTGCATGTTTGAGAGTGATCGAGGAGCGTCCTATCTGGCTTGGACACCACTGTTACAAGAAAAAATGTTCTTCTTTTAGAGATTTTTAGACATGTCACTGTGATGTTGCTTTATTGTTCAGAAACAACGATATGTAATATGCTGAATAGCAGCGAGGCTAGAATTTTCACTAAAAAGTTTGAAAATGAGGGTAAAAAGAAAGGGAAAATTTTCTTTTTCTCCTTTTTAGATAACATCAAAATATGAAAAATTGTTTTCCTTCTTTCCCACTTACTTTCATACCAAATTGAACTAAAAGAAAAGGAAACCTACTCTAAACATTTGTGGGAAATTGGGAATACAACCACCTAAATGTTGAAGCTAGATTTTTTTTTTCTGAATAGAAAAAGCAAAGAAGAATATTGTTACTACTAGGGTGTGTTTACATATTTTCCATATTTGGTTGTTTAAATCTTTAAAGAAAATAAGTTCTAAAATGAAAGAAAATGACTTTCTTATTATTGTACTGTATTGTTAAAATTATCATTAGGTAACATTGAAAAAATTTATTTTGTGTAATCATCAATTTGGTGTGATCGTATTGTTATTTTATTTTTCTTCTTCTCATTTTGTCTTATACTTATTGTTTAATAATTTTATTTTATCTTTTTTCCTATCTTAGCTTTATCCTATTTTCGTGTAAGTTTATCCTTCAAATTATAGATTGTGACATTATATAACGATGGATAACGATACAATATATTCAAATGTTAGTATACTTTTATTAAAATAAAATACAAAATAATATAATATAATACATTACGATATGATATATTATGAAGTTATACGAAATAGCTTGTCTAAATATAATGATGTGACATTTCAAGCTCATTATCTTCCTCTCCTTACTCCAAAAACATATTAGAAATATTATTATTATTTTTGAAATTTTGAGTTGAAAGTGTTTAATAGAAATATTTACCATTGACATTTAACCATTGATTTTATCTCCTCTCTACTTTCACAATTTTTTTTATTTCTCTGTTGTGTAATATTCATATTAGAGTCTGATCAAATCTAAATTTATGTCGAAAAATCTCACATCAAAAATAAATAGCTCTCTAATAAAGACGACTCCATTATCGAAGGAGTCAAACCCAAGAACTCTAACCAGACGAAGGAGTATTTATCGCTCCACTCACCGTTAACACAGTCTCTTCTTCTTCCTATAGCCCCACCACCACAGCTTTCATTTTCTGGGGCCTCCCTCACAAACATACTTCCAGAAAACTCATCAAATTCAATTCAACACATTGTTCATATCTTGCACGCATATCCTTCTTCTTCTTCTTCACTTGAACATTTATGTATTAGTAACTCAAACAAATAAAATTGATTAGCTCAATTTTCATCAGTAACTCAACAATGGTTTCTTCTCTGTTGGTACTATCTCCACTACCAACTCCTCAAATTCTTTCAATTTCATCTTCCTTACATTCTTCTCTACCTTCAATCCCTTTCAAACCCCACAATTTTCTTAGAATTAGAAGGAAAAAAAATAGGCCAATTTCATCTCCTTTTAGAGTAGCTGCACCCCCAACAACAACACCTTTTTCAGCTACTGAAGAAGAAGAGGAAGAACAAAACCCAGATTCAAAATCTAGTGATATTGAAGATACACAAAATGATGAACAAGATTCGTCCTCGAAATTCTCTTGGAGAGATCATTGGTACCCAGTTTCATTAGTTGAAGATCTCGACCCGAGTATACCCACACCATTTCAGCTACTTAATCGTGATATAGTTATCTGGTTTGATAAATCTGGATCTCAGTGGGTTGCTTTAGATGACAAATGCCCTCATCGTCTTGCTCCTTTATCTGTAAAGATCCAATCGACCCACTTCTCAATTTTGCCTCAAAATGAGTTAAATAGTCAAAAATACACCTATATATCCCGAATTTTTCGAGTTTCATATCTGAACTATCACGTGTACGAGCTTCCTATAATTGGTGATAGTTCAGTATGAAACTCGAATAATTGAGATACTTTATATGTGTTTTCGACCCTTTACTCCTATAAAGTTGAAGAAAAAAAGGGTATTTGATATATGGGTGTTTTTTATTTTTGTTTGTAGGAAGGGAGATTAGATGAAAATGGGGATTTGCAGTGTTCATATCATGGATGGTCATTTAATGGATGTGGTTCTTGTACAAGGATACCTCAAGCTGCATCTCAAGGACCTGAAGCTAAAGCTTTTCAGTCTCCAAGAGCATGTGCTACTAGATTTCCAATTATGGTTTCTCAAGGTTTACTCTTTGTTTGGCCTGATGAAAATGGTTGGGAGAGAGCTCAGGCAACAAAGCCACCTATGTAAGTTTCTGTTGATTCTTCATTACTATTGTTTAGTAATCATGTTTATTAAACTATATATTGTTTAGTTAGGTTATTATATTATATACTAATCAGTTATCTTTACTATAGTGACTTAGTTTATATTATACTAATCGGTTATCTTTACTATAGTGACTTAGTTTATATTATACTAATCAGTTATCCTTACTATAGTAAAAAGGGGGAAGCCCGATGCACAAAGCATCCTGCATTTATGCAGGTTGTGGGGAAGGGTCGCACCCCTTAGGGTGCGATGTAGACAACCTTCCAAGCATTAGTGGTTGTTTCCACGGCTCGAACCATTATCTTTACTATAGTGACTTTTTAGTTTATATTTGTACCAATCGGCTGTCTTTACTGTAGCAACTTAGATTATTATACTTATCAATTATCTTTACTATAGTAAGTTTATATTTATAATAATCGGTTTGTCTCGCCCCCAAGGCCTAGCTCAAGTGGCAAAAGGTGGAGGATTTGTGGCTTAGGTCGCAGGTTCAAGCCCCACACCATGCAAAGCGAAGCCCGGTATTTAAGTGGAGAATGGTAGAGGGGCGGGCCCATTATCCACCGAGTTTAGAAGTCTGTGATTAGTCTAAAAGGCGGGTCACAGACGGATTTCTCGGTTATCAAAAAAAGAAAAAGAAAATCGGTTTGTCTCTACTATAGCAACTTAGTTTTTTTTTTTTTATGACAAGGGAAACCCGCTGCCGCTACCCTTTTGGTGCGCACAGGGTAAAACCCTCACTCCTATGCAATAGCTCACAAACCACATAGGAGAGGTAACCCGCACTAGGTAAGCCCGGTGCGACGAGCTCGACCCAAAAGGCAAACCCCTTGCTTTCGCTGGCAAGAGGTTTCGAACTTGGACCTCCAACATAAAAGTCTCAAGCAACTTAGTTTATATTATACTAATCAATTATCTTTACGATAGTGGCTTAAGTTTATATTATACTAATCGGTTATCTATACTATAGTGGATTAAGTTTGTATTACACTAATCAGTTATTTTTAGTATAGTGACTAGTTTGAAATATTCTTCTTATTTTTTTTTTTTTGATTTGCACCGGGTGTCCGAGTCTCTTTGAGCCCCGACTAATCCCGGGGGTGCACAGGCCCTCGGCAAGGAGTTTCCCGCAAGTGCACCACGGTTAATTCAGGTTTTACCCAGTCCGATGGCCCTCAGAAATTGTTTGCACCCAGTGGGTTTCGAACTT
This sequence comes from Solanum tuberosum, assembly GCF_000226075.1. NCBI lineage: Eukaryota > Viridiplantae > Streptophyta > Magnoliopsida > Solanales > Solanaceae > Solanum > Solanum tuberosum. The sequence continues at coordinate 751,711 of NW_006239029.1, read as the reverse complement.
GAGACCTTGAAAGGGAGCAAACCCCAAGGCTCAAGTCAATTGCCAGCAGGCCAACCCCTGAGGGTTAAAATATTCTTCTTATTTTATTGAGCTATTGTTCGATAACGAGGCTGATTTGGTGCGCTGAGAGGGTAGCTCAGTTGGTTGAGGTCCTTCATGTGTGGTTGAAGGATCAAATTTCATTCCCCAAAAAATAATTTTGAGAATGTATTGATCAAGATAATGAGGCTGTTTTGGTTTATATTATAATTGGTAACTTTTAGTATACTTTTAGTGGATTTAAAATAATTTTGATTAGTTGTTTAATGGGATATTTCTAGGTTGCCTGAAGATTTTGATAAGCCTGAGTTTGCAACAGTGACAATTCAGCGTGATCTGTTTTATGGCTATGACACTCTCATGGAGAACGTCTCTGATCCTTCTCACATTGATTTTGCGCATCACAAGGTACTCTATGCAACATTTTTGTTCCCTTTTGGGTTCTAATATAATTAAGAATCCGCTTTCGGACCCGAGGTTTTATCTACTTCTTCCCTAATTAATTATCAAGTTGACTAAGCTAAGTGTTAGTACTCAAACTCAGCGTGACTACTTTACAAGTGTAGACCAAATTTTGCTCTACTACTTGCACGTTAAGTTGAGCATAACTACAGTATTAGACCAGTATGATGTGTTGTTCAAACTAGCAAGAAAGCTCAAGCTGAAGTGGGTTCACCTAATATGCAATAAGGAGTTTAGTGCAAACTGGTTACTAACCTTGATTTGGGCCTTCAAAGATTAGCTCAATCGGCAAACTGAAGCACTTATTTTTTCCGCTATTTTAGATAGCCACTCCCGAATTATTCAATAGAGACTCCTTCCGTATCACTATAGTTGATCTGCTATATTAGCCGAAGATATCAATTAATTACCAATTGGAGTCTCAGGGATACATTTTAAGCTAATGGGTGAAAGGGAGGTAATCTTTTGATAAAGTGCTATGTGATATCATTGAGACAGTGTTTTGTAGTATATTGAACTTTTAGATAAGACACCATCCCATCCAAAGGGGATGGTGTATTTAGTTGGGGACTTGATAACTGGAACAAGGAATAAACTTGGATAGGATATTTGCTCATGCAAGACTCAGCAGAGATGCGGAGGTCAGGCTGGTGAAAGACTTGTTACTTATCGTAGCCAATCAGAAACGGGAACTGACAAATATTGGTGGGGTTTATGCAGGAAAGGGACTTCTTCTTTTCTCTTCTGTACATATACATCTCTTTGGGAAATAAACATTTCCACTCCATCTGTTACATTTACTACTAGCAAAGCTGTCAATCTTATTTTCTATCTTGTGTCTCTTAAAACCTGTGGTCATTCTCTATTGTTTAGAACCAAAATTGCCCTCAAGTTCCTAAAACAAGCATAAAATTGGTCTTTTTACAATACTCTACTTCCTACTTCCAAGCGATTATCCTCTCTTTTAATTTAAACCATTAGACACTTACATACAACAATTATGTCTCAATCCCATACTAATTGTTGTCTGCTATATGAATCCTCTATCTATTCTGCTATTCAATACTCAATAATTTATCTTTTAACACAACTCATAAGTTATCAAAAAACTAAGATTATTTAAAATTTACATTTATTCTTACACTTGTATGAACAACTTATATTTTACAAATATGCCCACACACAGAGTGTGCCATAATTTCTAGTTTAAGATCTATCCTTACATGCTAAAAATGAATAGTCCTCAGGTTTAGTTCTGAGTTCTCATAAGGTAGGGGTTGTTTGGTTTTTGAGTTCCATATAAATTTGAGCTCAAACTGTTTTACATGTGAAGAATGTGCTTTTTGAGCTTCTGAGACAAGTAGCTCGCTGTGCTTGGCCAAAACATATATGACGCATTTAAGGTCGTTCCTTGGAGGATTTTCTCTTTATATGGAACGGACGGTATAAAGGTGTAGCTTTTGAGTGTTGCTCATTGTTTTATACAAATTTTCATAACCTTACTTTCTGTTGCAATTATTAGGTAAAGACATACTTGGAGAGCAATAGCTAGAAGTATGCCACGGGAATCTTAACTATCACTCTATGACTTCAGTGCTACTTTTATCAATTTATGGATAGTTTTTCGATCTTTCCATCTTAAAAGATGAAGCTGACAGGATTAGGCTCTCTGGAGTTTGGATACTGAACAACGTGCCAGACAGTCCTTAAAAATACCTAAACAGACAATGTTGTGTGTATCTGTAAATATAAATTTCAGAAAGCTCTGAAGTAGAGCTTTCATCTTTTTGTGGCTAAATGACTTTAATATTAGCAAAGGGCTTCAGGTATAAGACAACAGAATACAGTGTATAAATAGATGTGCATTTTTACTAGAGTGATACTGCTGCAGCTTGCTTAGTGTGTCCAACAACACAAGTCTTTTAACTTATTTATTGATATTTTACAGGTTACTGGAAGGCGAGACAGAGCAAAGCCCTTGCCATTCAAGATGGAGGCATCTGGACCTTGGGGTTTTGCTGGTGCAAACAATGATAAACCAAAAATTACTGCAAAATTTGTCGCACCTTGTTACTCAATGAATAAGTAAGTTTGACATCTTAAAGTAGATCATCTTTCTTGACTATCAAGGCAAGCAATCATGTATCAATCAATAGTAATTAATCATCTTTAGGTAGATATGCTTGCATCACTTTTCTCTTTCTCCTACTTCACAGAGTCTGTTATCTGCCAACAAAACGAAACATTAGTAGCATTATGTATCTATACTCTATGGTTGTGGGAATTATATCCTGTTCAAGACTTGGGTTCTTTAAGGTTAATAAATGATATCAATTGTTTTGATCATCTAGTGTAAAGGATTTTTATATAGAAATCATGGGTTGATAGCTTTCCAGACCTGCTGCATGGTTTGTACGAGGCTTTGCACATCAATAGATGGAAGTTCGCCATGTTGTTGGTGTACATGTCTTTATATCTTTGTATGAATAACCTTTTCTATGTAAATATTAGCTCCATCCATGCTGCAATTAGTATGACTAAGATCTCATTGGAATTTTTTGCAGAATAGAGATCGACACAAAGCTTCCAATTGTGGGTGATCAGAAGTGGGTGATATGGATTTGTTCCTTTAATGTACCTATGGCACCAGGAAAGACCCGGTCAATTGTTTGTAGTGCTCGAAACTTCTTCCAATTTACAGTGCCTGGGCCTGCTTGGTGGCAGGTAATAATGCTTCCATTTTACAATCATCTCAGGAAATTCTACTCTTCAATGTGTCTCTGAGCTAATGTGCTTCAGCAGCACTTCCATAGTTGGGGTAAGACACAATTAGATCATGTTGTATCCATTGAAGTTAGAAATAATGTAAACTGGATGAGCCAAGTTGACATATGACTTCTACTCTCTCAATGTGCTGATACTTTGTTATCTAAGAGACACCGCAAATGATTTAGATAGAAGCTCATATTCATGGTGGGAAAACTGTATATCTTGGATCAAAATGATCTACACTTTCCTTAAGTATCTTGCAACCATACTTGTGAGGTCAAGAGGTCACATAAAGTAGGGATGGTGAACTACTTGGTTCTTCTGCCTCTAGTAGATGCTGTAACTGTTCCTGAAGCCTTTTTGAACTTCTTTAATATTCGGTTGGGTGTTGGAAGGACGATGAATTCTCAGGGTTCAATGGTAATATTTATCATAATGACTAAGAATTTTCATGATGTGTTGGCAATAGGTTTTTCCAAGATGGCAAGAACACTGGACTTCAAATAAGGTATATGATGGGGATATGATTGTTCTTCAAGGTCAAGAAAAAGTCTTTCTTTCGAAGTCAAAGGAGAATGGTACTGATGTCAACAAGGAGTATACAAAACTCACATTTACACCCACTCAAGCTGATCGATTCGTCTTGGCTTTCCGAAATTGGCTTAGGCGGCATGGCAATAGTCAACCTGAATGGTTTGGTAGCACAGACGATCAATCACTGCCATCTACAGTCTTATCCAAACGCCAGGTACTGATTCTTGGGACTCCAATCTGCTACTCTTCCTATGGTCCATTGCGACTAAAGCCAAATTTTCATGCCACCGAAAGCACACAACTACTACTACTACGCCTCAATCCCAAACAAGCTAGTCATGGTTAACCAAAAGCATACAAACAATTAAATGTTTTCTTGAATTGTTCCTTATTCTAAAACTTCACAACTTTACAGATGATGGACAGATTCGAACAACACACACTCAAATGTTCATCTTGCAAAAATGCTTACTACACATTCGAGAAGTTGCAGAAGTTACTAATTGGTGCAGTAGTGATATGTTGTGCAACTGCAGGCATTCCTGCAGAGTTTAACCTACGTATTATCTTGGGTTCATTAGCAATTATAAGTGCTGGGCTGGCATACGTTATACACGAATTACAGAAGAATTTCATCTTTGTTGATTATGTACATGCTGAAATTGACTGAATGCCATCTAAGGTCTTCAACTGTTGGCAACAACACAATTTTTCTTTCATGTATATATAACAGATATCTAATTTGTAAGTATTGTTACTTTGCTTAAGATTCAGAAACAGCACAAAAAGTCTGTTCCTTCTTTTTTCCTCATATCAACAAGAATGATAGATAATCAACAAAAGCAAAAACCCAAATTCAATAACATACAAAAAGAAGATATAACAGAAGCAACTGCATTGGAGAAAACACATTCATTCATATTCATTACTGTTAAATTCAAGTACAACCAAAACCTACAAATCTAACAGAGAATTTTCAACCAAACATAAGCAACTACCTTTACATTCCCCAAAATACCAATTACCCCACAACACCCCATTACATCTAAGAACTAGTAAACTTAGTAACAGCCTTAGTTCCTTCAGAAACAGCATGTTTAGCCAACTCACCAGGCAAAACAAGCCTAACAGCAGTCTGAATTTCCCTTGAAGTGATTGTAGGCTTCTTGTTAATCCTAGCCAATCTTGAAGACTCCTGAGCAAGCTTCTCAAATATATCATTGATGAAACTGTTCATAATCCCCATAGATTTGCTTGAGATACCGATGTCTGGGTGTACTTGTTTCAGAACCTTGAAGATGTAGATCTTGTAGGTTTCAACACTCTTCTTAGATCTCTTCTTCTTCTTATCAGCACCAGAAGAACCTGATTCTTTTGGTAACTTCTTCCCTGCTTTTGGGGTTTTTTCAGCCTTTTTCTCCTCTGTTGGCTTCTTCTCTGCTGGCTTTTTCTCTGCTGCTGCTTTAGGTGCCATTGGAACTGAAATTGAGAATCTGAAAATGGGTTTTGAGTAAAAAAGAGATTTGAATTGAGGAATTTGAGTTTGTTGATGGAGGGAAGAAGAAGAAAAGGCGGACACTTTATAGAGTTTGTTTTTTTGGGGTTTGAGTTTTGATTGGTTTGTTTGGAGTGACGCGGATCGTGAATTTGGACCGTTGATTTGAACGCAGAAAGGACGGTTGAGATTTTGTCGATTTGTAGTTTTGAAGGATCCACGTGGGGGATTTTTATTGGTTGTATGTAGTTTGCGCGGATCGTTGATTTTTGCCGTTTGATTAAAGGAGTGATTTAACGGTAGATTAAGCCTCTGTGAGGCGTTATAAGAATAACATAATTTTGAGGGAAGGGAAAAAAGCGATTTTTACGTAAATGTGTTATTTAACTTTCGTTAACTAATATTTATGATTTTTAATTTTGAGTGTTCACAAATAGGCATTTAAACGCATATAAAGTTGAATAACTAGACCCACATGTCTTATGTGTCAATTAGCATGAGATACAATCGAATTGAGTTGTATATGTCACGTATGACGTGTGTGTCTATCAGTTCAACTTTATACAAGTTTCAGTGTTTATTTATGCACACTCAAAATTAAAAATCGTAAATGACAATTAATAACAAGTTAAATGACACGTTTATATATGTTGTCAATGTAAATTGATTTTTTTACTATTTGAGTGTGTCTTCCATAACACATTGCACATTTGATTCCTAGCTATGCTTAGATTCTATTTTTCTAATGTACAATCCACTTATGAGATTACATTAGATATGTTATTGTTATTAATTTGAGCTTGAATCTCGCCACCATCTTTCATCACATTGAAAATACATATATAAGGTTACACAGCTATATATGTTAGGGATAAGATACAAGTACATCCTAGACTATAATCGAATTTTCAGAGACACACTTTAAATAAACTAAGGTCTTATTATCCCCGAATTTATTTGTTTGTAAATTTGTACACCTTTTGCCTTACGTGGTATACTCTGTGTCTCCACGTAGTTGAGGAGCGTGGGAGATGTTTGGATGCCACGTAAGTCAAAAAGATGTACAAAATTACAAATAAATTTATTCAATAATAATAGAACCTTAGTTTAGTTAAGGTGTATATCTGAAATTTCGATTATAGTCTAGGGAATACTTGTGTCTTATCCCATATATGTCAAGGTGTACTATTTATCATCTTTCACAAAGGCTACGGCATTTTTCATCAAAGCCCATCAACACAAAAAAATTAAAATAAAAATAAAAAAGTCCATTGCAAAACAAGTAATACATTTATTAAGTTTTAGTTTTTTCATGATTAGATGGTCACATGATTATATTCGACATATGGAACCAAAGCAAGTAGAGATACATAACTAGGTAGAGTTCCAATATAAGGTCACAAAGTTATACTATTAGTTATTATACTATTCATCATATTTCACTAGGGCATAATATATCTTTCAAGCTAGGATAATTGATTTTTACATCGATTCATCAAAATACAAGCACATCAACATTTTACAACAAAAAATAGGTGCATTACATTACAAACCAACTAAGTAAATTATAAAATCTACTAGCTAGTTAGCTCATATGAGCTGAGGATCTTTCGTAAACAACCTTTTTACCCCAGGGGTAGAGATAGTTATGGCATGCGTACATTCTACCCTCCTCAAGCTTGAGTACTTATGGGACTACTCTGGATATGTTATCGACTTATCATGGTTGTTGTTGCACTAGCTACCTTGCACTTTCTTTTATAAGTGGAGTGTGTCCAACAAATAAAGAAACATGCCCCATAAGCTTGTCTTTTCTTGAAAAAGTAGTACCACATGAACATTGCCATTTCAAATCACCACAATGTTTCTCATGAGTTCTAAGATCAGACAACACAGAAAAATTCTTCTTGTTGCATCTCTTACACACATACATTTTAGGACAATGACTTCTCTTGTAATGATTCTTAACACACACCATTGATTTCAATGGTTGAAACTTCGCGTGTTTCTTGTTCCACCTACATCCTTCTTGTGGACACGAATATTTAATCGTGTTACTACTTGATTTCAACAATCCTTCGCTCGTTGAATCATTGATTCTCTTCATAGGATTACTCAATGCAGCACTAGACTTATATTCATCTCCATGAGCCCTCATATGCATTCTCAAATTTGCATCCCTTTTAAACCCTTTACCACAAATTTGACAATAGTGTGTATACTTTGCCAATAAATCAGATGCATCTAACTCAATAATATCATAATTATTTTCTTCATGAGTCACAACTTTCCCTTTTGAAGTACTCAACAATAATTCCCTTTTTCCAAAATCTTTACCATAATTATCATGACTAATAGTACTACTAGCTATAATAGTACTACTATTAGTAACATGATTTTTGTTATCTTCATGAGTGTTACAATTATAATTGTAATTATCCTCATACCAATTATAATCTTGAAGCAAATGATCAACTTGACCTTGACCATGACCATGACCATTTTGAGATGGTTCGCGATATCTACTTGAATTCTGATTGAGTGAGGTAGAGTCTAGGACAATCTTTTGGCAAGAAAACATGAGGGAAGAAGAAGTTGTGATGATTTCTTGGATCAAAGTTCCCATATTCGCGATGATCATAGATATTGACTCAGGAGGAGGATGGATAATTGTTTGACTATCCGGAGTAATAAACATGGTGGCAAGTGATTGAACTTGATGAACTTTCTCTTTGAGAAGAGATAAGTTGAATAAAAATGAATGTTGTTGATGAGAATTATTATGTACTAAAGAAGATGAAGAAAATATATCTTCTTGAATATTATTATGATGATGATTTGATGAATATAATGGTATGTTTTGTGGATTATTAGCACTACTATTTGTCCCTTGAATCATTTTCAAGAAACCCTAAATTTTCTCTTAGAAAAAAAAAACACACTTTTTTTTTCTTCAAAATTTTTGATCATATAAGAAGGGGAAGAAAATAATGTAATTTTTTTAATTTCTTTTTATGACGTTTTGGAAATGAATTAAATAATAAGTCAGAGAGAAATAGTGATACAAATGTAAGTCAACTTTGAGATTCAAATCATACAAGTACCACTTAAAACCTCCCTCAAATACTACCATAGTCTTACATTAAGACAAAATTCTTGTGAAAGGTGGAAGAAATTTTTTATAATTAAACATTAATATAAAATAACTTATGGGGGACACAAACTTTTTTTTTCCTCATTCGGTGTTTAGTACCCATATTGAATTCAGACTAAATCTAAGTTCACATTTTGCGGGGTCTATTTCTTGGACATGACTTTTTCCATTCTCAAGCTCGAACCGACGAACTCGAGACCTCTGATTATCTCAACTATTTCATCACAATTCATTTTGGTGGCGACACAAACTTGTTTGGACAACAATTATACGTTTTGTTCTTGAAAAAATAAATATTTTGTTCAAACTATTTTTGTTGGTTGTGTAGTGTCAACCTTAGCTTCACGCATGAATTTGAAGTTGTAAATTAAAAAGATTTATTTATTTATTTATTTAAGAGATAATGTACTGACCATTTCCACATTTGTATTAGTTTATTGGAATTTTGGAGCTGTCATATATTTGGTTAAATTTAATAAATCTTTTGAGAATTGAGAATCTAACCACAAAATGTCATTTTATTAGGTAGGGACTACTGACATTTTCTTCTTTTTTGTGTCAATATATTTTATTCCATAGCCAATATTCGTATTGTATCAACTGTTTACATAAAATTTATAAAACTTAATTATCATATTTATAAGTGACTTAATGAAGTGAATATAGTGAATATATACATTAATCAATAATATTCAATTATGGTCAAGTAATATAAGTGTATGTGCATAATACATATCATGCATATATTGATTTGATATATATAAAGGATACGAATAAGTATTTTTATTCCAATATTCTATCCATGCTAAACAGTCATAAGAGTTATCATCGTGTGATTGCAAAAAAATTAAGGTAAAAATGTGTACATTATATTAGGGGTGTGTTAGGTATATACATACGGAGGAGGAAAACATTTTTCAGAATATAGTTTTCAACTTTTTCATGTTTAGTTATTCTGAAATTTTTTATAATATTTTCTAACGAAAGTAATACAAAAAGTTTCATTAATGACATTCCGAACTCCATATGTACTGTCTTCTCTATCTCCAAACACACCCCAACCCACACCCCTTTTCTACCCCAACCCCCTCTCCACTCCACCTTATTATCATAGTATTTTTCTACATGCATATTACATATGCATACTCTTGCGACAATATTTTATTTAACTACTTAACAAGCATAAAAAAAAACAAATAACAATTTTTAGTAAAAAATATTTTTCTTTGTGTCGAATATATACATAAATAGGGGAGAATTGCATGTTTAATGCATCACTAAACTACATGAAACATGAGTGTTGTTATCATGCACGTCGCCAAAACTTTTCATATCATGTATAAATTGTCCAACTTGGATATAATTGTCACGATCATAATTCATAATTAGTTTTGTCCCTTTTAACATAATAAGTTTCACAATTTTATCCGTTAGATTATGATATTATAGACTTCAAAAGCACTATGTCATCTGAACTTTATATATATATATTATAACTATATATTTACGCAAGTTTGTTTTTTATTTCGATGTGAAGTCTTACATATCTTAATTTTGAAGTTTGAGGAAGAAATGTGATTGAAATTTCTAGCATTCTTGTAAATCTTGTTCTTTAAAGTGTTGGAAAAAAAAGAGTAGAAGAGTTTTGTTGTAACTTATGAAATCTTATTGAACTAGGCTTTTAGTGGAAGTTAATAGTCATTGGTTAGGGTTATGAAATGAGGAAAGAACGAAAACACTCCTCCTCAAAACGTGATAAGAAGATAAAACTAAAAGAATTTCAGAGCAAACGTGCGCGGTCGCACAACTGAAGCTTAGGTCGTGTGGCTCTTCACACGGCCATGCCAGTAGCACTAACGTTCCCACGTGGTCGCGTGATAAAAATCTTCATCGCGCGGCGGTTAACACGCACTACGTAGTGCCGAGTAAAATGGGCATAACTTTTAGCACATAATTTGGATTGACGAAAGGTCGAAGGCGTTGTAAAGAAAACTTCAAGACCTATCATTTGGTTGGTATTAGGCCACAAAACTCTTCATATGCTAGGATTCCCTTATTACTTTTGTTCACATCCAATACATTTTCCACACGTATGATTGGGCCTTAGCATCTATGAACAATTAGGAATCAACCATGTATGAACCTATATACCTACGAAGAATGGTTTGGTTCTTAGCATAGAATTTTTTGGAGTGTTACAAGTGTACTTTTTTTAAGGATAGTTTTAAAATATTGCAAAGTCTTTCCATATTTCTTAAACTTTGTGACTACTGTCTGGTCAAACTACATCACATAAATTGGACATATATATTATTATGTTGGGTTGTATATTTTTGGGAAGCTTACAAAAATCTCATTAGTTTAGGAGTTAATTACTTAGATACACATTAATAGTTGGTTTGTAGTATTGCAAATCTTACTAGATTTTGGTGCGTCCAGATATATCATACATATATCTTGGAATACATAAGGTCAAAATTAGGTGTAGTTTGTTCTAGCTACACTCTATCCAAGTGAATTCGCATGTATCTGCGATACATGACAAATCTTGCTCGCGACCTCCCATCTCACTCGCCACTCTCTTATGTATCTGGTATCCCAGATACATACAAATACATGTATCTAGTCTGATTTACATGTATCTGAGATTTATGACTATCACGCTTGCCTCTCTTCCTATTTTACTGTATCTGGTAGCAAAAACACATGTATCTAGATGTATTGATAGGAAACTCTTTAGTGGTAACTAGTAAGATATGTAATTATTTGGAAGTATAGTTAGAATTTAATATATACGCTATGAATGTATATCTAATAATTTTCATCAACAACTCCATCCGAATTCATTCCTATCAAGCGGATTGAATTATTTAAGTATAAATCAATATTTGTTAATGGTCTACTAACATCGCAATATCTTCTATCCACAACAACTCCAGATTCTGGATGATCCATTGCTATATTCTTCAAAGTTATGCACAACAAATATTTTGTAAAGAAATCTACATTAACTTTCTTTTGATCCAAAAATACTTGCACACCCACATCACTATGGATACAAACCGATGGGCATCGATCACTAACTATTATATTTAATCTCTATGTCATTAATATTAGCATATATCCTAAGTTGCGAAGTTATCGCATTTACTAGTCCACTATATAGACTGAAAGATTCATAGATAATCCCCTCCATCTGAAAATCAACATATTTGCCTGTTTCATTAAAAAATAACAGTCAATCTTACATAACACAAATGAATAATAAATACGTTGTATTTATATTCACTTTTCATACCAACCTAATACAAATTTCATCCACAACTTCATACTTCTCACACAAATTTATACACACCAGTCATTACTTATTCATACCAATATCATTCCAAACAGTCTACCAAAATTCATACCATAAAACACATTTCATACATTTATTTTTGACACACATTTCATAAATTTATAACGATAACATCATCACTATTTCATACACTATCACAAAACAATATAATCAAATCATTCATAGATAAATCCAAAAACGCACACATCCATGGTATAAACAGTATACAAATTACAAAAACCAGTATACAAAAAACTCATAACATCATTTATTCAAGTTTCATAGAAATTATTTTGTAATATGAAACAAACGAAGGTTCATACAAAAAAATTCACAATTTAAATATATTATACACAACCAAAATCAGAAAATTTCATTTTCAGTTTCATTGTTCTTAATTTTTTTTTTACGTTTCATTAGTATAAAAATACAAATAATAAATCGCAATGAATACTAGCCAGAAGGATCCAATCTACCACCATGTTTTATTAATATCCATAAGAATCAGTCCATTACAACAAAATGAAGATTTTTGAACCAAAAATATTTTGGAATTAGTCGTGAATGACGACAATCACAGAAAAAAAAATCGAGGGAGAGAGAAACGTTTGGAAAAAAAAGAAAATCTGATTTTTTAATTACTTTTAACTGATTGAGTAAAAAAAGGAAAACAAATATTCATATTTTGTTTTGAATCTCCTAAATTTATGGCAATTCTTAATTATCCTTAATGTATTCAAATTAATGACTATAACTATATCCGTTTTTTTCTTTTATGATTTTTTAAAAATCGTTTTTTACTATTATTTTAAAACTCTTTTTTAAAAATAAAATTTACAACCTGAATTTTTTTATTATTACAACTTGAAAGTATTATTATACTGTGATAACTTGAAAATATTAGTCTTATATATGTCATTTATAAAATTTTCACATAAAATTTTGGGAAAATTGTATATAATAGCAAACTATTAATTCAAATTAAATGTTATAAATATAGTTTGATTTAATTGTACCTCATAGCAAACTGTTGTTATTTCGCCTCTCTCCTGGTGAATCTCGCTCGCCACTCTCGTTCTCTCCCTCACCTCTCTCGTTTTTTATACAAATGCAAGTGTATAAAGTGCGTTTGTGTTTGTATAAAGCGAGAGAAAATTGTATATATACATATATTTTCGTTCCCCTCTCTCCCCTCTCCCAGATCTCGCTCGCCACTCTCCTAGGTCTCGCTCGTTCACTCGCCTCTCTCACTTTATACAATTGATCTTTTTGTATATGTATACCAAAGCAGATTATACAACTATTTTTTTTATATATGTATAGCGAAATATTCATATATATGTTTGCTATGGAGCGCAATTATGCAAACTTTGCTATAGCATACAAATATGAATTTTGTATTTGCTATATGTGAAAGTTGCTCAAAAATTTTCACTTTTTTCCTATATGTTTAGAAAAAAGCCCGAAAACATTTACGGGCCTATGAAAATGGCCCAAGCTATTATTATTGGACCAAGAAACGGGCCTAACATGAATTGGCCCAATAAGTTTTTTTTGGCCCATTAAGAAATCCATTATCTTCTTCAGTTCGCCATTACAGATAAGATAACGCTATAAACTGTAAAATTCAGAAAAACTGAGCAAAAAGTGAAGAAAAGAAGAAGGAAGAATTAGCTATGGCGTCATGGGGTTCATCTTCTTGTCTCCAAAATTACAGCTTAACCAAAAATCCATTTTCTGAAACAGTGAAATTTTCAGAAAGAACTTCAATATTAACCATTGTTGCTCAGAAAAAAACCAAGAAAGTACGAAAGGTGAGATAATTCTTGAAAATGTGATTAATGGGTTGGATTTATAATTGTCAAAATCTCATGTTTTGTCCATTTCTGAGTTCTAGCTGAATTGGGTATTTTTTGTTTTGATGGAACAGATAATACTGAAAGAGGATATTTCACAGTTGGGTAAAAAGGGAGACCTTTTGGATGTTAAAGCTGGATTCTTTAGGAATTATTTGCTACCATTGGGAAAAGCTCAAATTGTGACAGCTGCACTTATCAAGTAACTTGCTCAACTCTACTTTGAACTAGATTTTTGCCATTTGATTTCATTGCCTTTTAGATTCTTCTTTCATTAGCTGCATTTTTTTGGAGTTAGTGGTTGTTGGGTAGCTTCGTAGAATTATGCAGGTATTCGTTATTCCATCTAGAACATGCATAAGATAATACGTCGATTTCCTTATAACTTATAGTATATATATTAGTTAGGTAGGGTTTTGAATTACAAATCAAAAGCCACATTAATTTTATACATGAATAACTTATTTTCTAACTAGCTGCCAAACGTTGTATTACTTATACAAAAGTTAATTTATGAATAAGTTGCTTTTTTACTAGCTACGAAAGGACCCCTTAATGTTTGTTAATATTGGTTCTGCTTGTGTTAGATGGATTTTTAAGTGTCCCTTTTGGAGCCTGTTAGTAGATGCTTTTAAGTGTTGAGTATTCACATCTAGACATCTCAATTTGGTCTCAACTGACAACTAAACAGTCCAACTCGTCTCCATTGTGTGTTGTGGACACCCGATGTTGACGTACACATACATTTTGGTGGTGTGTAGATGATCATTTTGTAAGTTGGAGTGTTCAACTGACTAAATGGAGATGAGTTGAGGTGTAGACGTGCATACTCAAAGTTGGAGTGTTTACTTGCTAGTTAATGCCGAGTTTGAGTGTCTATTTCTGTATTATGACTAGTTTAAATTATCGACTTAACCTTATTGTTGAACTCAAGACTTTAGTTCTTCTGTCCGTTATCTTATTTTCGTGCCTCATAATTAATGTCAGGATTCTTTGGTTCAACTATTTAATATGCCACACACAATACTTTGCTTGGTTGTTGATGAGTGGAAGTATGTTATTACTATTGCTTGTTTTGTTTAATCTTTCATCTAAGCCGATTGACCAGTGTCGAATGGAGATAAAATAGGTATACTTAGTCTATGGGATCTTTTAAACTACTTGTAACTAGCTGAAAAGTGAACGTACCCATGGATTATACATATCTTCGTGCAAAGGTCGTACCCGAAAACGATGCTTAATCATTTTCAATATTTCTTGAGCAGAAATCTGGTGATTTTGGTGTTATAACTCTTGGTCAGTACACAAACTCTGCATAACTTTTGTTCTCAGAAATCGTGCTTCTTATGATTAATGATCATAGGTTTTAAGTAAGTTCGCTTCTTTTAACCAAATATAATTTATTGATAACGGATTCGTCTTTAATACATTGTCCTACATTGCATAAGATGGATAATCGGTTGACTTTGTCTTTAGCTTTTGGGTGAGCAATAGGCCTAACCAGCTGTTAACATTAATGGTGTGATAGTCCTGTAAAAGTCTTATATATAAGGGATTTGCTATTTCATACTAAAGAACAAAACAAATAGGTGAAGGCTTCGTTAGAGATGGTTGTTAGAAGAAATTTTGGTTTGATATTTTTGATAGCTATTAGCGTGCTTTGCCTTCAGTGAGAGATTACCTAACTTAATGGATGCATTTTTATTTTATAACATTATGTACTTTTCTTCTCAGGGAAATGAAGATGGAAGACGAGAAAGTTGAGGCTGAAAAACAACGGGTAACTAGACAATTCTCATTAATCTAATCTATTGAAAGTTGAAAAATATATACATTTTTTTAATTTTCAAGTCACTAAAAGTTTAAAAGTGTTGACCTACACCAATATAAATTGTTTCGTAATGAATGTGGTTTTAGTTAAACGTTTAATTGATTTCAGGTGAAAGATGAGGCACAACAGCTTGCTCGAATTTTTGAAACTATTGGAGCCTTCAAGGTGAAGCGTAAGGGTGGGAAAGGAAAGCAAATATTTGGAAGGTCAGTGAAATACTAAATTGTGATGAGCAACTTGGTGAATATTTGATCTACCTTTTGACGTCATCGTTCTTGCAGTGTTACTGCTCAGGATCTCGTTGATATTATAAAAGCACAGATACAGAGGTACCATTTTCCAATCTTTTCTGCCATAGCATGTAGATAGTAGTATGCGAACTAATCACTACTTTAAGTTCATTGAGGACTGTTAAAGTATATTGTCCTTCATAAGGTTGATCCTGTAATATGAATTTGCATGAACTTGAAAACCGATGTTCTCTGATTCATCTGGTTTGTTAAGTCATCCGAATATTTTTCATGCAGTGCTTATTTTCTTTTGTGATTCCTTCTGTGCGGTGTTACTATGTGCGGTGTTACTTTAAAACCGATGTTCTCTGATTCCATTTTTCGTCTATTGCTAGAGCAAAAGCTGTTGTTTTTGAAGCAATGTGATGTCTGTTTCGATGATCGCATAGTAGCTTGCTACTACCCCTCTGTCCCCGAAAAAAGAAAGAGAAGAAAGGATTGAAAATCTGTTATCTACTTTTAATAGGAAGAAAAGTGACGGGGGATAAAAAAGTTGTCGTATAAAGTCTTGAAGGAAATCAGATGTACTAATTGAGTTCCTACTTTACTGTATATTCACACGCAATCTACTTGTAGGGACGTGGACAAGAAAATCGTCAATCTGCCTGAGATTCGAGAAACCGGAGAATATATTGCTGAATTGAAGCTGCATCCAGAAGTTACAGCTCGAGTAAGGTTGACAGTGTTTGCCAATTGAGCATAGGGGCTTTCTGGTGCAGTTGATGCCAAGTCAGGATTTTGCTGTATCGGCTCGCTGGGCCAAGGTACAATCTTTTGTTGATTCCAGTGACTATTATTCAAGCAAAGTGAATGGCTTTGGTGCTACATTAAATCTACATTAATCAAATCCTACATTTACAGAACACCTAAATGGGCCCAAAGTTTTAGGCTTTTAGTTCACAAAGTTAAGTTGCCAAAGTAATGACAAGTATGACATATGTAAAAAACGACAACATACCTAGTGTAATCCCACAAGTTAGGTTTGGGGAGGGTAGAATGTATGCAAACCTTACCCTACCTTAGGAGGTAGATAGGTGATTTCTGATAGACCCTCAGCTCAAGAAAAAGCATATCGAAAAAAGAAATAACGAAAGTGAAGAAATCATGGTAAAATACTATAGAAAGAATGACAAAGCATTCTGAATAAGAAAGGATCACTAACTACAACAAAGTATGACGGCAAAATAAGTCAAACCCTTTGGAGTTTCACGAGTCCGAATTTAGATACAACTCTTTTCAAAACAAACCTCAACTTCACGAGTCCGAATTTGAATAATGTTATATACTTGTATTTACTCTTTCCTCACACTGTTCCAATCCTGATAGCATCAAGTTTGAATGACGTTTTTGATTTGATATGTACTAGTACTTTTCTTGGGGACAATACTCGTCGTGGTTTATATGCATGAGTATATTATTTTCCTGTACGTTCCTGCATACGATTAGGTGCTTCTTTGTAATATCAAGAAATGCCTGAATAATGTCCCTGAGCAAAATGATAAAATTGCAACTTTTAAGTTCTTAAGATAAGACATAGTCGATAAACATGAGAACGTTTTTCTTTGATGACTGAGAAATCAGTCTGGAGCCAACCTTTGAGCTAACCACAACCTCCAAAACTCGAGGATGATGGCCCCGCCCCTCTATCCTTATATACTAGACTTAGTTTCTTGGCGCAGGGCTCGAACTTGTGACAAAATTTGAGAATGAATTCTTATCCATAACTGCTGTTTTGTTTTCTTTTTGATTCCATTTTTCTTGTCAGGTAGGGAGGATGCCAATAAACAAGGTAAAACATCAAGATTCAGACTCCACATATGGACCCCAAGTTTGTATATGAATTTTCTTCTTTTGAGATCATTTATCCTGACCTGTAACATCAGTCTTCTCATCCTAAGCCTTGTTATTTCAACTATCATCACTAGATACAAATCTTGTACCTATCTTTTCAATTATTTGTTTCCAATGAAATGGTTATATCCAGTAAGATCATTCACCTAAGTGATTCAATCATCTTTAAGCAGATGTGGATCTAGGCCGGGTTTTGTGGGTTCAACTGAACTCATAACTTCGGGCTCAAAGTATGAGTGTGGATGCAAAAAGGATTTAAAATGCATACATATGATAAGTTCACACTCATTCTGAACTCATCGACTCTGGTTCTAAATTCACCTAAGTCCTTAAGATAGCTGTTTTTTTTTTCTCTCGAGTCTCTTGTAAGCGATTTTTTAATGATGCTTATTGTTATGGGAATGAGGTTCTCCATTCCTATTTATCACATACATGGTGTTGGTAAGTGAAGTTTATAACTAGCCAGGGACTTTAGAACCACGAGGTTTCAGGTTTAGATCCTAACGTAGACGAAAACACCAGGTGATTTTTTTCCATTTGTCCAAGTCTTGGCAAACAGAGTTACATGATACCTATGCTAGTGGGGGAAGTTGCATGTACCTTGTAGAACTTGTAGAATTAGTTGGGGTGATGAAAATTGCTTTGGCATTATCCATTGTCAAGTTGGAAGAGCTGAAAAGTTCTGATAGGATAACAAGATTAATTATTTCTTAGTGTCCCTTTTGGCCAATGTTAATCCTCTAATTCTTTGTGTTTGGTCATCATCTGGGGGCCCCTAATAGGCTAATACAGAGAAGCAACTAAGTTGAATATTCAAAGACTTGGAAATTATGCAATATATATACTTGAAATAAATGTAAAAAATGAGATAAGTGTTTATATCTGACCAACTAGATTAGCAAGATCACCTAATTCTTATCTTAAATAATGTTTGTCTGTCATCAGTGATTGCGTTGGAATGGTAAGTACTACTTCATCTTTAATTAGAGGTCTCAGGTTTGAGCTTTGCAAATAGAGTCGTCGTTGGTAGGAAGCGGCTTACACCTGGATTCACCTTCTTTTTTTCTCCGTCTGTTTACTTCAAATTTTGAAATTCCTTAATAAATTTTTTGACTTCATCACTAATTACAATAAATGCTTAGTAAGTACATTAGGCTCTTTAGACACTACAAATAACACATCAAATTGGTCATTCCATTTACACCCCCACTATCACCTGGTATTTGAAATATACTGACTCGATTAATTTAGATTCGCATTATATAAAATCAATTAAAAAGAACTTCTTAGGAAATGAAATTGAAAGTCAAGTGAATACAAGAAAACCAACTAGGTGTCGAGTTGGGGAGCACGCCACCTCAACAATGTATTTTTTAACAAAGTTGTCCACATGATGTCTCCAATGAACTCAAGTTGTAAACACATGCCATGTCAACTATGTCGTTCAATGCTCATATTGAAGTCTGATTATTTTAGATTTATATCGTATAAGATCCATTTTGGAGGATAACGTTTCCTATCAAGATTTTTTTATATTCAGGACTTGAATGAACATTTTCATCTCCACTACACCACATCTTATAGTTTATTATTATTAGTTTGTGACATGTATGAAACTCTATTACGAACACATACGCAAAACTACAGTAGTTGATTAGGAGGTAAATTCATATATAAAATTAATATGAGATTCGATCTGTAATTTAGAAATCCATATAACTAATACATATATAAGTTAGGAGGGATTCTATGTATTATCTTATACAAAATAGAATGTAGAATAATTAATATACGAATAAATAAATCTGACATAACTAATACCTATGTACATAAAATAATATATTAATACCAAACAACAACTTAAGGTTCAGTAACTGCCACTTTCATGACTTTCTCATCAATTAAGTTATACAACTTAAGTACTTTAATTTAGACTAAACGTATTTGACTTAATTAGTCCTCAATTATAGATACTTAATTACGTGTTTGAAATGTAGTTAGTTAAGTACTTAATTAGTTGTAAAAGAGATAAGCTATACTATTAATCTTCATTGACTTTAGAATAATGTTTATATATTTCTTAGACAGTGCAACATAATGATTTATATTCTTTGTTACCTTTCTTTTTATACTATAGTTTTTCTTCTTGCTTAGATAATTGATCCAATAATACATTAATCCATCAATGAGATAGATCTAGTGGTTAATGAAGCAGATAAAAATAATTTTAAAATTAAGGTCTAAATTATAGCAAAAACAAAAAATATATTATAAATGAGTTTTTTCTCAAAGTTTGATGATATATTTGAGTTTTTTCCAAAAAAAAGAAAAGATTCAATTAATGACGTAGTCGAATCATAATTTACCATGTGTAAAAAATGATTTTGCAAAATCAGAACTGTTTTTCAGTTAACAAATAATGACATGAATGAGCGTGTTCAAACGAAAATAACACAGATCAACTAAACTTCTAACATATGACATAAATGAGCCCTTTCTCAAAGTTTGACACTTTGATGGCATATTTGAGTTTTTTGCGCCTTTGATATCTAACATGTATTTGATGAATCAGGCGAGGTGTATAAAAGGAAATTGAAGACAACTGAGCGTACAAAGTATTCCATATTCATAGAGGATCTGAGAAAGGGCCTTTGACAACTTACCCTAATATAAAACATTAATATTTACTTTCGCAGCTGATTTGAACCTGTGATCTATATAGGTCACACGAAATCAACCACTATTATAATAACAAATAATCATTAATTGAATTGAATTAACACTATTGCAAGGTAAGAGAGGACATTAGGCAATTAACTAGATTGACACAAATTAGTAGTCCCCCACTACATGTGCAAATTAAATCTAAATGAATCTCTCTTATATTTGTCTTTCCCACTTTCTTCCATACACATACACACACGTTGTATTTGTATTTAATTTGTCAAACAATATATATATATATATATATGCTAAGATTACAAAATTATGACCAAAACGTGTACATAACAAACAGGTTAATTAGAATTAGTGAATATAATTAAGTGACCACACCAATTTTCACACCTCCATCCTCACCCGTTTTAAAAAAATGATAAAGTTTGGAATTTCGTTGAGGATATTCAAAAAAAAAAAAAAAATAAAAAAAAAATAAAAAAAAAAATAAAAAAAATAAATATATATATATTATAAAGTATGAAAGTGAGATTAACTTAAAATGGAAGTCTTATTTCATTTGTCATTAGAAGAGAAACCTTAATGAAAAAGTTGATTAGGAGTGGAACCTAATTAGATAGTTCTAATTAAGTTATATATCGTCAGTATAATGAATTTTTATCTTAATAAAATAAATTATCTATTACAACATGTAATAACGAAAGGATTAATTAGATAATGTCATACTTACAATGTACTTAAATATAGAAGTAGAAAAAGAGGGGCCAGATTTGTAGTGTGGTATAAAACCTTAAACCTAACCGATCAAGATGCAGATAGTGAAACGATAAGTATTCCTTCAGGCTTCATCCTTGACCATAGATATATATTAGGTTTGAGCTTCTAATATGAAGTCACATTTGTTAAGAACCACTTTATCCTCAACATGAAATCTCTCTAGGAAAAAAATGAATTTAATTAATCGTCCCCAAATATGAGTACTAAATACCGAAATTTCGATACACCAAGTAAAAGGACCTGATCATAAGGGTCTATCATACATAGTGTAGACTATATTTTTGCAAGAAGTTGTTTTTACAATTCAAATTTGATGTCACGTGACAACAACTTTATCAGTTACGTTAAGAACATACCGTATAATAAACCAAAAAACATATAACTTTATAGACCTCATACCTAACTGCTTGTGACGTGTGATTTGCAGTGACTATTTGAGGCTGAAATAAAAGGTTAATAAGTTAGTTAAGAAACTTGAAAAGTAAGGTATGGTGAGTTTAAGAATTAGGTGTGAGGGGTGGGCTGATGGCTACTAGTAGCTCTATCTATTCTAGTGAGAGCTATCCAAACTTTTAGGTATAAAACAAATAACCAAAAATAAAAAAATAAATTTTACACATATTTTCTTAACTATAACACAACAACTTGTAGCATAGTCGTAATCTTATTATATGTATATATATTGATGTTTTTGTTACGGATATAAATTGTATTGAGAGCAATGTGTTCAGTCGAACTCACAGAATCGACTCTGAAATGTATTGGTTACTTGAGATCAATACCAAGGTGGATGTACAATATATGGTATGGATCGAATATTAGTAGAATACAATAGTTTTGATTCGAATTTTGTAGGTGTATAGAAGAATTAATGCTCTAAAACCTTATGTGACGTAGTTTAGAGAGTCAAATGAGTTTATTTTTATCGTGATTATTTTTATGTCTTTTAAATAGTTCGATGATTGATAATTATTGTGACTTCAGTATTTTTATGTAAATTTTATTTTTAAACATTCTATATCTAAATTCACGTAGAAAATTAGGTAATTTGATCCTCATGCTCCTAGCTAATCGGCTTACATAAATTGAAACGAAGGAAGTAATAAACCACGAATCAGGAGTTCAAGTTCAATGACAAACAAACAACTACAAGAAATGCAGAATTCATAAACTTTAAATTTTGAATCTGTTTCGAAACGAAACAAAGTTAAGTTAGTTAAAGAAAAGTAGTAGTGTATATGGAGTATATAATACAGGTGGATACACATGGTTTTGGCTGTTACCAGCCCCATCCATATACCTTTCCTATCCATTTATTATTTGTCATTTAATGAAACAACACCCTCTTATTATTTTATTTTTCATACTAATAATAATCATAAAAAATAAATATAATATAAAAAGATGAAATACAAATAGGGATCAGAACCTAATCCACAGACTTTTTAGTTGTGGTGCTGGTGATGCCAAACCCTAACAATTCCATAAAGCAATCCCTCCCACACTCCATGCTCCTAGCTTTTGCCTAGCTACCACATCTTCCAAGACCTCCGAAACATACTGATCCGACTAATTTAAATTCAAATCAAATAAAAAGAGTAAAGTCCGGACCCGACCTCCCATCTAGCATTCGCGAAGCCAGATAGGTTTAAGGTTGATCAACTGAACATTCTTCGTAAAATTTCTAATTTGCTACCGAGCCTGGCCCGGCCCGAAAAGAAAAGTAAACAAAAAATAAAGGATACATCATCACTTCCTTTTCGTGAATGGAAGGCAACCATGAACACTAACCACTTACTCACTCAAAGTATTGAATTTCAAAGAAAGTAAACTACCAACAATACTAGATGAAAACAAAAAAATAATTAGAAAACAATTTTTTGTATATTTTTATGAACAACAATAATTCTAAAAATTCATTATCACTATTTCTTCACTTTTAAAATTACTAAAAAAAATATATGGAATATAATCTCTTCACTTTTTTAAATTACTAATAATAACAATCAACCAAAGGGGCTGCAGAGAAGACTAGACTTTGTTCGAATTTGTGATCATCTTCAACTGGTGCTGGTAAATTAAGATCAAGAGACAAAACATTTCTTCTTGATTTTTCATCATGAATATGGCACGACGATGATTCTGAAAGATTGCTTGCAGTTATCATCGTCGTGGTAGGTGGTTGTCTATGTCTTCTCATGTGTCCGCCTAATGCTTGTCCTGATGAAAACTCCGATCCACAAATTGAACATTCGTGGATTTTGGTTTTGCTGTTTGAATGAGTTGTAGTACTACTAATTTTATTGAGATGCTCTTTATCTTGATCATGTAAATTATCATGACCAGCAGCAATAGCAGTACTGTCAGTATTGATAGTGACAGATTTTTTGTCTTCCAGTATGGTTTTGGGCTTTTTGTGACTTGCTCTATGTCCACCAAGTGCTTGAAATGAATTAAAAGTTCTATTGCAAGTTTTGCACTCATAGACAAAAAAACCAGCTTTTCCAGTTGTACTACTAGTGGCCATTTCTGCAAATTTCCTGCTGTTGATTTTCTCTTTTTTAACTTCTTCTACTTTATGGCCACATCCACTTTGTGCTAACAGAATTAAACAATTAGCCATATCTTCATCTTCCTCAGATGTGCTAGTTGTTGAAATTTGAGTAGTAGAAGTGGTTGGTGAATTGTAAAAATCACCTCCATATCCACCTCCATCATTACTACCACCAGCAATCGATGAACCGGTGGTAGTAGTGATGGTTGTAGTCGTCGTTCCCGCTGTGTT
Source organism: Solanum tuberosum (assembly GCF_000226075.1). NCBI lineage: Eukaryota > Viridiplantae > Streptophyta > Magnoliopsida > Solanales > Solanaceae > Solanum > Solanum tuberosum. The sequence continues at coordinate 727,855 of NW_006239029.1, read as the reverse complement.
CAGCGGGGACGACGGTCGCGATCGCTTAGTGCGCTTTCCTTTCAAAGCGTACGAGCGATCGGTGAAGTTTTGACAAACTTCCATGACTACAAAAACAAGGAAAGAAGGCAAAAACAAGTGAATAAGTGAAGAACAAGAAGAGTGATGAAAGAAAGAATATAAAGAGAGAGAAAGAGAAAGAGAGAGAGAGTGTGATGTTATAGCTAGTGGTTTTTGTTATATATATATATTTGTAATGAATGGTAAGGACATGGTTGGAGCGAGTCAAAATTATATTCTACCCAACTTTTAACTAAGTTAATGAACAATATTAATTATTTCTTTCCCATTCACATTATTTTTAGACTAAAGAAAAGTGTCTTTTAAGTAAATAGTAGAAGTCTACTTTGGCACTTCTTGTACTTCCTTTAACTACACTTAGCATATAGTTTAGTTTGACAAGTAACTTTTCTTGATTTTATGGTCATTTGCATTTTTGTTTCTATTTTGTGCTGGTCTTTAATTTTTATGTTTTAATAAAAATAAAAAAAAAACTTATGTCATACTAGCGTAAGTTCAAGGGATAAGATGAAAATTAAAGATCAGATCATTTGAAGGTCGTGAAATTAAATGGACATAAATTTCACATTTTAGCATTAATTAGTGAAATGCAATGTATATATATTACCCTTTTTAATTACCAAGTTATTTATGAAGGGGTAATGTATATAGGCTTTGGAAATTGCAAGGTAAAAGTTTCTTTATATTGAAAAATTTAATGTACTAATTTGGAATATTTTTTGACTAAGTAGTAAAGGTGAAATGAATGAGTGTTATAAAGGCCAAAGGGAGTGTTATAACTGAAAAATAAAAACAAAAAAGTATGTTAATTTGTTGGTGACTTTGAAGTTTTGGTTTCACACTCTCTTTAATGATTTTTCTTTGTTTAATTTGTTGGTTTGTTATTGTTATAAATTTAATTAGAGTTAAGTAATTTGTCAACAAAACTCATGAATAATAAATACTCATCAAGCAAATAAAGCATTGCACGTTAATGGCATGCTCCACCTCACTCACTCCATCACTTCTTAGACTCAAAGAAAACAACTATTATTCTTGATTACTATTATTATTATTATAATTACTTACTCCTTTCGTCGCAATTTATATGATACACTTGACTTGACACGAAATTTAAAAGAAAAAAACTTGTTTTTATTAAAAAACTTGTGATTTAACATGTGTGATAGATTTTTTTATGACTATAAATCAGCTCATCGACACTACTAAAAATAGAAACTAACGACGAGCGAGTTACGTAGTCAAACAATAAAATTCACCGCTAAATACATTTAGCGATAGATTAAAGATAAATTATCTTGTAGAGAGTTATATGTTAAATACGAGCGATTTAGCGACACATTATCCACGCATATTGTAGCTACTTTTAATTTATTTTTTTTATAGTGAAATATAATTTCATTTGAGACAAATTAAAAAGAAAATTTGTCACATAAATTAATACGAAAAAAGTAATATTTTTAATCAAGAAATGCTAGTATGAGCAAGTAAGGCAAACCACCAAGATTCGATTGGCTTTCAAGCAAACCCTTTGCTTTTTTTCTATCTCAACAAATTAAATTCACTAAATTTAATAGTGGTACTCCACTTTTAGGCCAATACTCTTCTAAGTATGACAAATTCAAGAATATAATTTCTATGATTATCTTTGATTTGATCTCCAACTTTTTTATAACTAGAATCTTTCATTAATAATAAATCAAATTGTCAAAAAATAATAATAATATTATAGTCAAAACATGGCATATTTATAGTTTACCAAGTACATAATAATGGGAGGATATAAAAATTGAAGATTAAGGTGAAATGCTAGTAGGTAATTGAGTATTATCGAGTTCCTTTTATAATAATACTAGTTATTATTATAAGTGCTCTCATACTGTTTTATTTTTTGATTTTTTTTACCTATCGCCTCTTTTCTGTTTCATTTATCCAATTGTTGTTTTCTTGCTATTGTCCATTATATTGGTTTCTTTATTGCTCTATTTTCTTTTTTTTACAGTGTTGGATATGCGCTACTTAAGTCAAGGTCTATAAAAAATAATTTGTTTAGCTAAAGGATATAATCATGTATACACCACTTTCTCCGGGCCTATTTATTGTGAGATTGATCACCTCAAAAGCAATTGAATTAAGATGTAATAGTCACATCAGTAAAACTAGTTACCTAGAAAATGAGATATATAATCTTCTAGAAACATTCTAAATTACATTGTTGGTGTAAAAAATCATTTATATTGTTATAAATTCATTTTTATTAATTTCCTCCTTTAAATGACTTTGCCAACATTATATTATATAGAGCTAGGTAAAATAGCTTTTAATTCTCCTACAAAATGAGGGAAAAGAAGATAATTAATTAATAGTAATTAATAACGTGCACTTCAGTATGTGGTGGCCATGTCGAGTGAGATTATTGTAGTAGTGTTATTTTATGAGTTTGATAGAAGGAAATTCGTTCAAAATCAAATCATAAACGATTATTTAAATTAAAAAAATATTATCGTATTGTACTATTGTTAATATTGGGTTATTATTGATTTGAAAGTAGTTTAAAATTTTATAATCAAGATGGACGAACATAAATCCTTCTTCGCATTCATTTTTTAAAATATTGGATTAATCGATAATTTAATAAATAATTAACGAATAATCTTTAAAATGATCGATTAAAATAATCAATATCTTATTAATTTAATAATAATGTTAAATAAAAATTGATAATCGATAAATCAAATAGTTAAAGTGCAAAAATTGAACTGAATATGGATTAATTATGGGTGATCTCAATTTTGTCTAATGGCATGTTTGTCTGCTTTTCTTTGATCCCCGTTTGGTGCTTTATTTTGTTTTTATTTATTAGTTCACACTTATAATCATATCATAAAATAATAATAAAGTCTTTTTATATTTGTTGCCTAGTTATTTTTATTCACCATTAGTATAGCCTTTTAATAATATGTTATTGTCCATTTTCTTTTACTAATTCTATATTATTAATTAATTATGCACTCTTTTAAAGAAATCACCATGAAGTGTGTATTATTTTATTAAATAATTATACTTTTGAAAATTTAAATTTTACTAATGAGGTTTTCATAAGTTTGAAAAGTAATCACTTAATGATTAATTATGGGTATAGTGTAAGTCATCTTCCTAGCAACTATCTTATTCTTCATTTTGAAAAAATACAATTTATTATTCTCTTTTTGCTTCAACTATTGCATTATTTTTTGTTATTCACTATTTTTCTTCATTATTATCAACATGTCTTCTTCACTATTGTATTTTCTTTTCCTACTGTTTTTTATATGCATGAAGTGAGTAGAGCATTCATCAAAAATAATTTTTCTACCTTCACAAAATAAAAGTAAAACTGTGTATCCAACACTCACTCCTCATATCAGACTTCACTTATAAGATTACGCTAAATATATTATTATTTTACGTTTGCAATATTAAGTCATCCCACGATGAAATATGAAGAGAGAAAGAACAATAAGAAAAAAGTCATAAAAAGGAATCAAAATGATTTAAAAGAATATGTCTACAAGATCATTTGATCCAAATTTAGCATCTGTTTACATGCCATTTTATTCTTTAAATTAGCCATCACTATGATGTCTATTTCTTTATTCCCACTCCAATTGGACCTTGTTATTTCAATCTTAATCTAATTATTTACAAGAAAATAAACCGATTAGATTTGTAATTAACAAAAATGGAAGTCAACTCTTTGAAAGGTAGTAATAAATATTTGCGATAATAGAGAATACTGCACCAAGTGTATACATCTAACTAAGAAAAAAAAATGCTTATCGTTTAACAATAATTAAGTACTTTTAGAAAGTGTATATACAACCATCAAGATATATGTCTAATATTTATTAATTTGATATAAATATTCGATACAAAGCACCTAACAATTTTCTAGAATTTTTATACAATCACCACAGCCACAGCTTATGTCAATTAATTTATTGTTGAATTTTTGAAGAAATGCCATAAACAATAGAACTAGAGTAATATTTTTTATATATCAAAAAACTAATCAAGGAAAATATCTAAGTAGTATTAAAAAATATCATTTTCTTAGACCTATTAAAACCAAAACAATATCTGAAGGTCCGTCCTCCTTAATTAGTTCAAAATTTATGTCATATTTGTATAGTGCATAAATTTTTGCTCGTTTGAATTGTCACGTAGAATATATGTTTATCTACTTGTTCAGTTTTATATAAATTTTAGTGTCTATTTACATATTTTCAAAATTAAAAAATGTAATACCATTAAAACTAAATTAAAAGACATATTTATATATTATACGTAAAAAATAATAGAAACACATGAATAGAAAAGAAAAAAAGTAAAGGTAATAAAAGTAAAATAAAGGAGTTTGAAGAATGGGTGGCCAAAAATCAAGAAAGTTGCAAGGTGCAGGGGATAATATTGTGAGGCTGGCTGACGCTAGAGATTCGACTAAAACTTAAATTTTTGTACGTAATTTATAAATATATAAATTTTATTTTTTAAAAAAATAAAAAATTTATGCTCAAATTCCTAGTTAAGCTTAAACTGTTTGATTTTTGAAAAATGAAAAGTGTTACATAAATTAAGATAGAGAGTATTTTTTTCTTGTTGTCATAAATTTGGTTTATTGTCCGGTGTTCAACATTCCTAATTTGAATTCAATTTCATTTTATAAAATTTCTCGAAAGGTAAAAAAGCTAGCTTTCTTCTAAAAATAATTTCATATATAGAAGTCGAGCTTGGTAACTCTGATTAAGATTTTTTTAAAAATACTTATACATATATATTCAAGTCATGAATTTCAATATTATTGTCTTATCATTAATTATACCCTGTGTATATTCTTAATGAGAGCCAAACCCTCTATAGCTAGCGCAGACTTGCATATTTTTTTTAGTTCTTAAAATTATGCAATGATGTCATTTAATTATTATTGTACCTTATATTTTATTTTTTTTAAATTAGAAACCACACCCAAATCAATTTGCTAAAATGGTAGGCTACATTAGCACCCTTAGGCCAAGAACTAAATATAGTAGAATGAATTAATAAGATACCTATAGTTTCTTTGAATTGAAAAGCATAGTAATCGTATATTTTTTTAAAATACTAATAAAGGCATACATTAAAGCTTTCGCTAAATACGAAATTTAAAAACGAGCTGGACCACAAAAATTTATTATATGCAGTCTAATTATATCTTGTATTTATAATTTATAATATAAATGGCTATTTTCATGACTTAAACTCATGATCTCCTCGGTACATGACAACAATTTTACCAATTATATCAAGAACCCTCTTCCATATTAATACTATATGAGTGCTCTTGACTAAAATTCATCTTCAACACAATATCATATTCATCTGAATTTTATTGCAAAACATAAATTTATTATTCGTAAAGATATATTAAATTTGTACTAATAAATAATAGGCCTGAATCCATAGTTCTAAAATTAATTCAATGCTAATAAAAGTTGTACGGTAAATTTAAATCTCAAATTCATCTCAAATTTTGAGTTTGTGAAATTTATAATCGCAATTCCTACTCAAATTTACAGACCACACATGCAAAAAGTAATTTAATTTTAAAAATTTTAACATTGAATTTACAATATTTAAATTCTGAATCCGTCTTAACTTGAAGCAAGTATATTTTCTATACAAGTTGCAAAAAGCAAGGAAGCAACTCAAATAACAAACATATAACACTCTTTCTAGTCTAGTTGCCAAGTAAAGTACTTTTTCCCACTTGGGTTGAGTGTGATTAAGTTATAGGACATCATCAAGAAAAGTATATAACCATTAATAATAATAATAATAAATAAATAAAAAAGAGTTGCAAGAAAGGGAATGCTTCAAAGTGTAGTATTTTATGTAACTATCTATTGTATCCTTTTTAAATATTTTATCTGAATTCATGAATATTTGAAAGGGTTATATGTTACTCAAGCATTCACGTAATACATAAACGTATTCTTTAAATTTGATCTTAGTTGATATTTACGTCTTTCAATTTTGAGTGCTTGTACAAAGTTGAACAGGTACACATATATAATCCTAATGATATATACAAATCAATTAGAGTGTATCTCACACGAATTAACACGTATGTCTACTTATGTATCAATAACGATACATAATCTACTAGATCCAAATATTTAATCTACTAGATCGGTTTTATTAATATGGTAGTACTCCATAAGCAAAGTTATAATGATTTAAATATATTGACAGATTAATATGGTTGGTCCATAGTTGACTATAGAAATATATAACTAACCAATATGTAACGCACTAATTTTAGAAAAAAACTATTACTCTTTAAATTCCCTAATTTTGTTTTTTGATACTTCTTATATCACCGGCCAGATCTTTCATACAAAAATTAATATATTGATAAAAATAATTTGGTACTTTGCATAATCTAAACTTATATATATTACGTCACTTGACTTATAGTAAAGTATGTGTCACATCACCTAACTCGTAATAAGATACGTGTCACGTCTTTAGTGAGCGATCTATCTTCATATACTTGTAAATATTCCATTATATCTTTATCGTTTGACCACCAAGAAATAGTCTCAAATATCCATGATAGATAATACCTATCATTTTTCATACTCGTTGATTTTATTATTAAAAATTCCCTACTTTTGTCAAAAAAAAAAAAAAAAAAATATAACGTGAATTAATAAAATTCCCATAAAAAAAATTTAATTCTTCCTATATATATCACATCTGTTACTTTTTCATGTAATTTGTTGCACTAATTAATCGTAGATTTTACTCTATTTCCTATTACGCAAAGAGGTTAATCTCTTTATAAGTTACTAGAAATTATGCAAATTATTTTCGAAGTGTTGATTCAGCAATTAGGAAACGGATCGGAGAGTATTTTTGGATTGATTCAGCATAACGATATGATTGATATGAATCAGAGTGTGTCAATGATTCAACGTGATGAGTATGAAGATTCTTGGTGGAATGATGCAAGTGGCTCGGTTTGCTAATTTTACAATGACTAATGTAACTTAGAGACACACACGCATAAGGAGAAGCTAGACATATTCTACATATAAGGTATAGACATATTCTTATTAGTGTGAGGTTTTTACGAAGGAATCGTACATATTTCATTCAAGACGAATAATATTACATCATATTAAAATTTTCTTTAAATTAATTAATTGAGCCCAACAATTACTCTAATGAAAAAAATTGTCCATAATTAATATCACTTTCTGTAAAGTATTTCTTCAATCCTTCTAAATCATCCGATAAAATTGAAACGATAAAAAAAAAGTACTTAGTTATATAATATAGCTTAATCTATTGACATGGTTGGTTATCATTAATATTGTTAGGAAAAATGAAGTTTAAAATCCACTTAGCTACAATTGCATTAACCTAATCTCTATATTTATAATTAGTAACTATGAATGTGCCAATTTCAAATTAAAAATCATATATAATAGTGAATCTACTTTTCAAGAATAGACACTTTGCTTAATTTGGAAGTTTTTAAATTTGAAACACATGTTCTTGGCTTAAAATATCTAAGCATCTCTTAGACTTACTTTTGAATTATTGAGTGAATAAAAACAATATATTACCCCACAAAAAGTAATTAAACAAGATATTAATCGTGATTTATCCAACACAGGGGGAATTTGAGCCTCCTTATATTCCTAGTGTCTCAGTTTATGTGACACTATTTAACTGGACAAAAAGTTTTTAAGAAATAAATTAAAATGTGTGATATAACACACATGCTTATAAATTCATCGATAATCTCTTAAACTTGTCAGTTGATTTATCCAACACATGGGGGAATTTGAGCCTCCTTATATTCCCAGTGTCTCAATTTATGTGATAGTATTTAACTGGACAAAAAGTTTTTAAGAAATAAATTAAAATGTGTGATATAACACACATGCTTATAAATTCATCGATAATCTCTTAAACTTGTCAGTAAATTTCATTTAAACACTTAAAATTACAAATTATTTTAGCCAAGCATCTGAACACATAATAAAGTATTTCTATTAGACATTTTCAGCTAAAATTTTAATTTTTTTTTGTTTACGTGTGTTTTCAAGTGCGTATTAAATGGTTAAATTAATCACATAAATATTTAATTATGTACATCAGCCTCAATTGAAACGAGCTTGAGGTTTTACTTGTTCGTATTACTCTATCTATAGAGTTCGAGCTAGAGGTAGTTGGTGTTAATGGTGAATGTAACCTTAGTGCTATGGGTTCAACCAAATCCAGTAATTTTAACATAAAATATTGATATGTATATGAAAACTAATAAATTTCAATAAATATTAAATTTCGAACTTGCCATTTTTTAAAATATACTAATTAATTCAGGAAATTTTAACAAAAATTTAAGTGAAACTATTATATATATTGTTTTGGCAGTACAATATTTTTTTTCCTTCCTGCAATCATTGATGCATTTGCTAAACCAAATATCTTAGAAATGCTAATTTCCTTATTAAAACCTTAATTACTCATAATTGCTTATATAATTTAACAGTTAAGAATGGCTGAAAACTTACTGCCACTCTTACTTTAATCATTCTGATGTAAAATGCCACTTAATTAGTAAGTAATGCTTCTTGCTTTCACATAAAACTTCCCCCAAAATTAATGAGAGATTTCAAGTCCGAGCCTTAAAAATGAAAATGAAAATCTAGTTAGACTGCACTTCTCCCATGATGAATCTTACATGTAACGAATCTATACTAATCGATATCCTAAAATATGTACCAGACATCAAGTAGAAAATCAAATAAAACATTGATTAGCTCATGACTATATATTGAAGACGTAAACGAACAACAACCAAACTTGAATGATCCTTACAATAGGGGGTCTGAGTAGGATGGAATGTACGCAAATCTTACCCCTATCTTTATAGAGTAGCGAAATTATTTCTGAAAGACCCTCGACTCAAGAGAAGTGATAAACTTAATCTTAATCACGACAAATTGTTGTTTCTGATAGACCCTCGTCTCAAGGGAAGCTATACATGACAAGAGTGCAAAATCCAAGACAACACTTAGTTAATTGAGTGTCACTTTTGATAGCCAAAACACAAAGGATAGTAAAATAGATGACTCCAATTACAGTTTTGAAGCAAAAAAATGTTGCACTACATTTGGCAAGTAAGTGTACATACAAGTTCAAATTTAGTTCATCAAGAATTTCTCAGTACACATTCATGTAGAGATTTATTGGTAACCCGAAGAGGAGGGTAAATACGTTCACTCATTATAATTCCGACAAAAGAGCTGTTGCTGCATTTACTTCATATTGGAGTCAAACCAACCACACCTGCATAGGAAGAATTCGCGATGAGCATTAGCGAAAAGGTAGTTTTGTAAACAGCATGTAAGAAATCCAACCAAGGATCAATATCTAGTGGCAAGAGAGAGGTACACGAGAAGCCTCTCTTCTGAAAGTATAAAGAGAAACATGTCCGGCATTTAAGAAATCCAAAGTAGAGGAAAGATCTCAACTTGAACGAAATAATAAGTCAAAGTGGAGAAGTCACATATCTATGATACTTCTACTAATGTACTTGTAATTGAGTCTTCCTCTCGACATATTGAAGTCAGACAAACCATACCTTCACAGTCCATTTCTAACAGTTATTAGTGTTAAAGCAATGATGTTCAGAAGTCTATACGTAGACCAATAACAAGTAAACCCTAAAGAAATCTGTCTCGGGGAATGGAGAGGGGGCATGGCGATGAACTACTCAGCGAGAAAAGAAAGGCATGTTTTCAGGAGCTGGCACCTGGTGGATGGCAGGCAGAATGGTGTAGGATGTTGGAGCTAACTTCAAACTTCACTCTTTTTTATAACAAACTTGAAAAGGTCTCTCTTTTGAGTGCTTTGTTAAACCTCACATAAATGGCACATGAATTTTGAACCTTCATGAAAAACAGATCTTACATATGGTGCAATCAAGGCACTCTTCCAATATTGTACACGCACACTCTCTGGAAACTGAAACATGAATTGTAAAGTCCTGGTCTACTATAGTTAGCCTCACAATGTGCATGATCTAGTATAGGGTGCACAATACTTCACAGTGAAAGCAACTACAAATATATGTAAAAAAAATATCCTAGCTATCAACGGTTGATTTGAAGCTCTCTGGAGGAATCAAAATAGCTGCAGAGGATCAGTTTGCAAAACCTACTTCTATACTGTATCTCACATTCGGTGATGTTTTCATTTGGTCACCAAAAGGTCTAATTAGTCATAGTTTCCTTCTTCGGAGGTTTCATTTTCCTTCTATTCCACCTTGAGGTCAGGTATGTTTCCTGAAATAACTTTTACGAGCTGCATCTGTAGTGACCAACTTTGTTTTTTGTTTTGTTTTTTTTTTGACAAGGGAAACCCGCCGCCACTACCCTTTGGGTGCGCACATGGTAAACCACCCGCTCCTTGCAATAGCTAGCAAACCACACAAGAGAGGTAACCCGCACTAAGCAAGCCTAGTGCGACGAGCTCGACCCAGAAGGCAAACCCCTTGCTTTCACTGGCAAGGGGTTCGAACTTGAGACCTCCAACATGGAAGTCCCAAGCCCAAACTACTGGGCTACCCCGAAGGATGACCAACTGTGTTTTATTGGCTGATATTTTTTGGGTGCCAAGACCTGAAGTTTATTCACATTGACATATGCGCGAGCGCACACACATGTATATACAAATAAAAATAAACATAAAATATTGAAGACAAGTTGCAAGATAAGAAGCCATAGAAGTAGTAGTTTCTCATAGAAACAGGTATACAGTATACTCTGATTCTGACCACATTAACTAGAAATGAAGAATACCCTCCACAAAACTACAAATACATAAAACAGAGATGTTTGTGTCCAGGAGGGAAGATAAGGACAAGGATTGAATAGGTTCCACAGGGAAGTGCAAATGTTTTTTTTTTAAAACTGACTTGGGCCTACCTTAACTTGGCACCCTTCCAAAGTGCAATGGAAATCACCAGCGTAAGCCATGAGCCTTATTGATCGCTCATTGACCCCTTCCAGGGAAGTGCAAATGTTAACGACACTGTTGGAGTTCATCTATTAAATGTAAACTTAATTTTTTAATTTTACACAATTCCTGTGCAACTTCAGCTTACCAAGGACATGACCTTAGATAGGAGATTATGGAGGACAGAGATTAGGGTAGAAGGTTGTAGGTAGATGAGTGTTGTCTTGCTTATCCTTCCTTACTAGTAGTCATAGTATTACTCTAGTAGTTTCTTGTTTCTTCGATTTAAGTTACTAGTCATTATCCCTTGTACTTTGATTATTATATTACATAGCTGTAGTTACTATCCTTTTTCAGAATGCTTTGTCATGCCTTGTTTAGTATTTTGCCTTGATTTCTTCACTCATGTTATTTTCTTAAGCTGAAGCCTGAAGGTCTATTGGAAACAACATATCTACCTCCCAAGGTAGGGTTAAGGTCTGCGTACACACTATCCTCCGAAGACCCCACTTGTGGGATTCTATTGGGTATGTTGTTGTTACATAATTCATGTGTGTTGTTGGTTTGGGCTTGGGACTTCCATGTTGGAGGTCTCAAGTTCGAAACCCCTTGCCAGCGAAAGCAAGGGGTTTGCCTTCTGGGTTGGTGGGTCGAGCTCGTCGCACCAGGCTTGCCTAGTGAGGGTTACCTCTCCTATGTGGTTTGCGAGCTATTGCATAGGAGCGGGGTTTTTACCTTGTGTGCACCCAAAGGGTAGCGGCTGCGGGTTTCCCTTGTCATAAAAAAAAAAAAAAAATTATATATATATAATTGCTGCTAAGCTGAAAACGGAGAGAGAAGCAAACTAGCTATATGCAGAAGGATATCAACCAAACAAAATGCACCACATATTCAATGAAAATCTGCCAGGAGGACCCTTTTACTTTTGGTTGTCTTACACACCAAATTGTTTTTACTAGTCAGGCTAATTTAGAAAAAGAAAGAAGCATAATCACCCAAAGCAGGTCAAAACAGGCTGCCTCTTCGAAAGGAAGTCTTAGCATGCATCTTGTTTCTTTTTGCAAAACGAACATTCGTTTCCTAGCCCAATAAAGTTCTAGACATTGAACACTGTCAAAGTTTTAGTCAAGGAACACTTGCAAAACGAGCTCTTAAGATTATTAACCATTATAAACACTATGCAACTAGGGGTTAAAACAATACCAGGCTAAGTTCTACTAATTTTAGCTTTGCCTTTTTATTTCATAGGTTAGTAGATAGCAGTGTGGTGTCTTGCAGTCCGTTAATATTAGTAACTGTAGTATTACTCCCGTATTTTCTTGTCCTTAGATTTCTGTTACTATTTGTTGATTCCTTGTACCTCGATTATGGTATTGTTTTGTTGTAGTTTCTATTGTGTTACTATCTATTGTTTTGTTATTATCTGTTGTTTTTTGTAATTCCGTTACTTCTTTTCCTGAACTGCTTTGGACTGTTTTTCCTTGAACCGAGGCCTATCGGAGAAAGCCTCTCTACCTCTGAGGTAGGGATAGAAATAAGGTCTGTGTACACACAACCCTCCCCAGACCTCACTTTGTGGGACTACACTCTACACTGAGTATGTTATTGTTGTTGTTTTCATTTAGCAGGAATAATATCAGTCTAGAAATTATACAAGAAGGAAGAGAGAGCAGCGCGAAAAGGCGAAGAAAAGAGTGTTTCTTCTTACCACATGCCAATCGTCCACCAGCATTGCCAGTGGTAAGGCTGAGTTCATGGCCACCTACAGAGAGACCACCAAATGAGGGTTAGATGAAGGCACCACAGAGACCTCCAAAAAAATGTAAAGGTAGTATAGCATGCACCAAATAAATTTGATACACTCGCAGAAATAACCTTTTCAAATTCACAGATTAAAATGGATCAATGTACAAAATGTAGAACCTTACCCTTTCCGAGGTCATCCTGAAGCTCATGAACTACAAGTGCTCGTCCAACAACTGAGTTTGGACCGGTCAATGGTATCTAATTGGTGCACAAAAGGTAGAGTCAGTAAATTATCCTAAAACTGTAACAATAACAAACATAGAGCACATAAAGTGAGATCGAATGACGATGTCCAGACAAGGTTAATGTAACAACCTGATTATCTACAAGTGTTGCTTCAGCCACGCCTGCATACAGTAAGCACAATCAAGAATCCAGAAAGTCATCATCCATCTTAACAAACAAAAACAGAATCAAAGAGCTATGAAAGAATTGAAAACATGTACTTTACCATCGGCATTGGCCACTATGTTTCCCAGGTCACCCGCATGACGGATTTCATCTCCAGGAGCTCCATGTGTCAATTTATTGGGATTGAAATGGGCTCCTGCAGTAAAACAAAAGGGAACAAATTTCAAACTAGTACCAGCAAAACTAGAACTAAAGACGTCATTTCCAACTAGCTACTAGAAGAGTTTCAACTTTTTTTAGTACATTACAAGAGGAGTTCCAAATCACCAACATTTCGATTAATTCAAACTTCAAACTAAATCAGAAGCTAACCTGTAGACATACACCCGTTTGTAGTGTCACCATATTCATGCTACAACACAATGCAACACAAGCCAAAGCATAACATTAAACAAAATTCACCAATAATTGCCACAAGAACAAGTACATAAGAAAAGCAGTACAATTCAAATTGTAGCAACCATTACTTACTAAATGAAACCCATGAAGTCCAGGAGCAAGTCCAGTTATACGAACATTAACCGTAGTTGGACCTATACAAAGAAGAAAAAGAAATAAATACTCAATACAAAAGGGTATGAAATATTCCTATAAAAGCTTACATCTTTAGGTCACAAACAAAAATTATTGTAATACAAAACCAAATAAGGACATAATGAGTAGTAACAGAAGTAACAGATAAAGATTCGGACAAATGGCTGTGAAAATACTCTAAGAAAAGCTTATATCTTTAGGTCAGAATCCACCAATGTGACAACAGAAAAGCAAATTAGTGCATAAGGGGTGGAAATGCAAACAGATAAAGATACAGATAAAAGGGTACGAAAGTTCTTAATAAAGATTACATCTAAGGTGACGAATTATACTCAGAAAGGCTAAAGGGTGGAAAACGGGAAAAAAAATTAGAGCATAAAGGGTGGAAATGCAAACAGATAAAGATTCAGATATAAGAGTACGAATTATACTCAGAAAGGCTTAAATCTTTAGAGCATCTTTAGTTCATAAATGTGATGACAGAAGAGCAAATTAGAGCATAAATGTAGGAAATGCAAACAGATAAAGATTTAGATAAAAGGGTATGAAATATATTTAGAAAGGGTTACATCTTTAGTTCACAATCACAAATGTGACAACAGAAGAGAAAATTAGAGCATAAAGGATGGACAAATCAACAGATAAAGATTCAAATAAAAGGGTATGAAACATTTGTAAAAAAGATTACTTCTTAAGGTCACAATCTACGAATATGAAATAACTAAAAACAGTAAATTAGAACACAAAAGGGTGGAAAAATAAACAGATAAAGATTCAGAACAAAGGGTATGAAACATTAGTAATAAAGATTACATCTTTAGTTCACAATCCAACAAGTGGGGTCTGGGGATGGTAGTGTGTACGCAAACCTTACCCCTATCTTATTAAGGTAGAGAGGGTATTTCGAACAGACCCTCAGGCCTCAGCTCAAGTACAGCATAACAAAAATCAGTAGGAAAGTTAAAGCACAAAAGTGTGGAAATGGAAGCAGATAAAGATTCAAATAAAAGGGTATTAAACATTAGTAATAAAGATTACAACTTTAGGTCACAATCCACAAATATGACAAGAAAAAACAGTAAATTAGAACACAAAAGGGTGGAAATGCTAACAGATAAAGATTCAAACAAAAGGGTCTGAAGCCATTAGTAATAAAGATTACATCTTTAAGCCACAATCCACAAATATAACCCCAAAAACAGCAAATTAAAGCATAAACAAAGAAAAAGTAAACAACCACCATCATCTTGAGATAGAGTGACAACCCCCTCAACATTAGAGTTGCCCTTAAGGACAGCAACAGCTTTCTTAGTAGCAGCAAAAACAGTAAGGGGTTTGGGAGTATTGACAGCATAAAGGGTCAAAGATTGGCGAAAATTTGACTTAACATTGAGTGAAACACCATGAAAAGAAGAGTTAATGTTAGGGGAAGAAGAAGAAATTGGGTATAAGAAAGAATTGGTAGTGCTGGTTGTGGTGAAGATTGAGTGGGCGGCCATGGCTGCTGCCACAATGGTGGCTGAAAGATGAGATGATAAATTGATAAAATGATAATGTTTTGATAGCTGAGAAACAAGATTTTATCTTTTGAGTTTTCTTGGATTTTTTTTCTTATTAGCTTCTTGAAATTTTGTCTGTGTCTATATATTTTTTATAATAATTATTAATTAAACAACTTTATGATATTCTTAAATGTATATTAAAAAAAAAATTACTATGAAATGGTGCTTTATTATACTTTGTATAGTTTCTAGGTATATTAATTTTATAACATAAAAGTTAAAAAGTTGTTTGGTGTGTGAAATAAAATATTAATTTTGGGATAAAATTTAATTTAAAGCATTGTTTTTGGTTTTGTTGGTGCTCAAAACAATTCTTGTCTTCTCTAATATTATTTTATCTCTAGAGTCAATAATTTTATATGAGGAATTACTTAATTTATTTACTTGTTATTGTTATTCTTCAGTTTTTTGTTGAAGCCTGGGTTAAGGTATTAGATAATTTTGAGATTATTTTATTTAATTATATGTACTAAAGTTATGATATTACTTCCTATGTTGAAAGTGAAAGGTTTTTGCTTATTTCATCCGAATGAAAAAGTCTTAACTTAGACGAAAAATTAGAAGCATTGACCATATTTTTCTACAGGAGGAAGTACAAATATGTATCTAAATTGTGATGAAGTAAGTAATCGCACCGAAAATAAAGTTTTAAGAACAGAAATATCGGACTTATGCCCTTGGACAACTAATAGTTAATAATGGAACGAGTTAAAATCTAATCAACATATAGTCTTGCAAACACGGTGTGGGAATGATCTTTATTTGTTTATTTCATTTCTCAAGATTTATTTTCTTACTATATCTAGTTCGGAATTTAAATAATATGTATCATATTGAAATTATAAGTTCCTATAAAGAAGTCATTTTTATTATCGTTGATGCAGTTAACCATTTTCTTGATTTGAGTATAATCAATTTGAATAGACCGTATGAATTTGATAAGCTATTGCTTCACCAACTAAGTAATCAAAGGTGAGCTCCTCCTTAGGCTAATTCATGTTTATGCAATTGCTATTGACCAAAAAAATGGGAGAAATTGATATAAGGAAATTGCTCCAATTGCTATTGTTGGGTCAATATTCTTGTTGATGGGGCTTTTGATGGAGCATCAATGAACCCTATTGTTTCTTTTGGGTCAACTTTGGTTAGTTGGGCATGGACTCATCATTAGTTATATTGGGCTAGGCCCATTGTTGGTGGTGGGCTTGCTGGTGTTGTCTATGAACTTTTCTTCATCTTAGTAGTTTAGTTAGTTGGTTCCCTGTACTCTCACCTTATTGATGAGGGTTCGATTCCATTTGTATCTCCTTAGTTTAGCTTAGTAAAATTTTCACATATTACCACTTGAGATTAATTTTTTTGCATTCTATATTCTTATTATTATTTTTATGCAATCTCCCATTAGTAGACTCTAAATCACATTTAAATCTCATTTTTCAATGATTCTGAATCAAAACAAAAAAGAATCTCAATATACTAAAAAAAAAGGAGAGAAATTGATAAGCAAAAAAATAAATAAATGGAAATTAAATTTATACAAAGATCCATAATAGAGAGTTATTAGTGGTAAAATAACATCTGCAACGACAACTGTTAAGGACAATTTTATTTTTTCTCTATTTGATTATTTTTTTAATTGTCAAATCTGTTCCATGAGATCGAAAAATTCAATAAGACCTATTGCATGGTACTAATAGGTCTAATAACTTTGCTTTGCAAGCAATGAAAATAAACAAATGTATCTTATTCATCTAAAACACATGTTGACCACCAAATGATACAACGATGGATGAATTTGTGTAGCAAACAATCTATTGAAATCATGTATAATTATTTTATATGTATTGAATAGTTAAAATGAACGTGATTAATTAAATATTTAGATTAATATTGGAAAACATTTCTTAACTTGGAAGAAAGGAATTTCTTTTCTGATAGTTAGGCCCTCAACAAAAAAACAAAGCAATCGAACATATAAATATATAGCTTTATCATGAAAAACAAGAAAGAGAAAAACTCTCTAAGCTATTAAGTTCAATTTAATCCATTGATTTGTAATTTAATGTGCTGAAGAAATGACGGATGTTTGTCTTCAATTAGATAGTTTTAGATATACGATTCTTGACATTTACGTTAAGTTTTTCACATTAGATTAATTGGAATCAAACTATATGTATAAATATACTTTTGTGCGATATATTTTATAAACAAAAAGCTACATAAGAAGAAAAAAAAAGATGAGTAGAAGGACCTTCACCCAAATACACTTCTGATAGGCGTTTGGTCATAGAATTTAGGATTCAAATTTGAAGTTCAACATTTGCTAAATGTGAATAAAATTTTAATTTCAAATTTCAAATTGTTCTTTTATTTTTTAAAAAAAATATATAACTTAACTCATAAGTTTATATTTTTCAAATAAAGATCCCTCATTTAAATTTTGCAAAAATAAAAATAAAATTCATTGTTCGACGTTAAGAGGTTTTTTGTACCACGTGGGAGGTTTGTGTTAGAGAATAACTAGTTACTACTAATATTAATTAATTGAACTAGTGAATATTTGTAAAATTATGTGTATTTGAAAGTTTATGATAACATATAATTATACGCATTTAATTATAACAGGAGACGCGAAGCTATGTGATTTCTTTTGCGGCGTAAAACTCACAGTAATATCTAGTGGTTTGATATATAAATGGTGAAAGTTCAGGTTAAAAAAAACAAATAATAGTTAGGATGTGAAACTCACAAAAAAAAAAAAAAATTATATATATATATTTGGATTTTTTGAAGATGCTTTTGCTAAACTAGACGAGCAATAAAAAAAATTACTGAACAATTTTTCTACCACATTGAAAATAACAAAAACGTAAGTTTTATGTCTGCCAGAAAGAAAATATTTACGTCATGTAGCTCATAGTTTGAGTTTGTTATTCCAATTTAACTATACTTGTGTATAAATATTTTTCATTCACTATCATGCACTTTTATATAAGGTTGACACATTACGTATAAGGCTTTCTCTAGATATAATATTTATTGTTTTCACCGTTAGGCCCAAACAAGCATATATACTCTTACTTGATAGTTCACGAATTTGCGAGATAAAAAATCAAGATCACCTATAAATAAGGCAGTCCATGCAAAAAAATTGTATATATATAGTACCAATTGGACCCAAACAAACATATAATGTTGGTGCAAAATAGAAGAAAAAATTGTTACCATAAGGTAGTGCTAACCTTTTATGCTCCGGGGCATATAAGGTAACACCAAAATAATTTGCTACTTCAAATTGATTCAACTTATTATAAGCTGAGAGATGTACAATATGTGTATGATTTTATATAATATTTAAATATACTGACTAAAAATAATAAATAGTTAATCCAATTGACTATTTGTGTAAAGATCCCAAAATATCAACTTTACCTCATGTATCTTTGTTATTCATAAAATATATTACACAAACACATATTGGTGGTTTGGGATACGAAAGGTTTAAGCGCAAGTGTCACCAACACTAGCTAGTTACTCTAACTTTATAAAGAAGTAAGGTAAAGGGTCAAATTTGCTCTTGAATTATGCGAAATGAAATAAATTTGTCCTTTACTAGTAGTTGGAGTCAAATATGCACTCGTCGTTACTAGTTAAGATCAAATTTACTTTTGAACTATACAAGGAGTAAATTTGTCCTATATTAATAGTTGGGTCAAATATATCCTTGTCATTATTAGTTAGGATCAGATTTTCCTCTAAATAATGCAAAATGGAATAGATTTCACAAATATACTTTTAAACGAAGCTTTGTTTGTATTTTTTCTCAAAAATAACTCACTCCGTTAAAAATATCATTGCACCTTAAATATAGCTTAGCTTTCTTTTTAGTTATTAATGTAAAATTTTATTTCCACATTTTACAATAATGTTAAGCATACTAGGTAGTTATGAATGTGAATTGTGATCAAACAAACTTGATTTTGGGTCATGTTTCTAGTGGGAATTAGACAAAAACAATAAAGAAATTATTGGAATATTACGACCACATCGAATGAAATAAATAAATATTTATATAATTCAATGAATAAAAACAGTGACATGACATCTCTAACAAGAATCACTAGTTATCTAATTTCTCAATTTTTATATATATAAAAAACATCTCATTTTAATTGAATCGAAGCTTCATAAAACTAGAGATAAGCCATACAAACACACTTAAACTATGACGAAATTATCAGACATCTAAACTATGTGAGATTTTACGAACCTCTTGAACTTATTTTTTTCATAATATTTACCCCCTTCATTTTATTTGATAGAAAAATAAGTTAAAACACATATGCAAACACATGCTTATTTATTCTTTCATCCCAAAATTAAAATACACATTGCAATTAATCAGATTGTACACTTTCACACACCAAGTTTTTACCAAAATAAAAAATAAATTTTAGGAAATGGATTAAATGATATTAATGAGGAATAGCCTGTTTGAATTGACTTATTTGAAATGTTTTTAAGTCAAAATAATTTTTAAAACACTCTTTTAATATTTAGGTAAAATTTAAAGGTGCTTTTAAGTTACAATAATAAAAAATAAGTCAAAAATCATAAATTAAAATTTCTTTATAATTTTTTGTTTATAAAATTTTTAATTTTTGACTTATAAATAAAAAGTCAAAAGTTAATTCAAACAGACAATAATAAAAGAAGACAAAAGAGTATTTTAGGAAATGAAATAAATTATAATGATGAGATTATTAGGATATATTTAATTTTCCCCCATTTTTCACATGTATGAAATAAGAAAAAAGTATCAAAATTGAAAAATTAAAAAAATAGAGATTTTGATCTCTTAAAATTCAGAATTCTATGAATATACAAATTAAGAAATAATATGATTAATTAACAAATAATTTGTGTCACTTATAAAAATCAAGTATTTTCAATGAATATATATTATTCTAAAATATTTAATTATACAAATTAAGAAATAATATGATTAATTAACTATTAATTTGTGTCACTTACCAAAATCAAGTATTTTCAATGGCTATATATTCTAAAATATTTCATTATACAAATTAAGAAATAATATGATTAATTAACAAATAATTTGTGCCACTTACCAAAATCAAGTATTTTCAATGGCAATATATTCTAAAATATTTCATTATACAAATTAAGAAATAATATGATTAATTAACTAATAATTTGTGTCACTTACCAAAATTAAGTATTTTAAATGGCTATATATTCTAAACAATTTCATACATATTTCTCATTATCTTTTGAGTTTTGAGCACTAAATTATATTTTTAATGGCCACTATAAAATTTCCCTTCAATCAGCTTTGCTACTTTGCATAGTTTTGTTTTCTATGTTGGCTCTTCATCAATGTAGGTTCATATCCATTCTTTTATATTTATTATTATTTCTATGAACATTTTTCAAGAAAAAGGAATGAAATACAGGCGATAAACGTATGTAAAAATAACTTTTATGCTTTGTCAGATCTTATATATTTTCTGTTTTTATGAAATACAGGTGATGCACGTATAAGAATAAGGATAAAAACGAAACCAATCGATCCATGCATCGAAAATGATCAAACCAACCCACCCCAATGGTGTTGCAAGTTGTTTGAACCACTCAAATGCTATGATTCTATTGGTGCATGTCATGCAGAATGTTCTTAATGTTAATTAGAGAAATCCTTAATTACGTTTATTCTCAATAATCAGTACACATGAGTTTTATATTGGTAGTTTTGTTGATGGGTAACACAAATAAAAGAACTTGATTATCATTAATAAAATTATAGTTTCAATTATCAATACTTACTTCAAAATTTTAGATATTTTGATTATATTTATCTTACATATTTCATTTATTTGAAATTTAATGTGTGCATTATTTATTTAAAATTTATTGTGTGCATTATTTTTTTCATAACGCAAGAACTTAATTATAATTCATAATCGAAATGAGTCAAATACTTGCAAAAACAACCAAATGAGTTGTTCAAATCTTCTTTTAAAAAAAGTTCTTGAACATCGATTAATCAATTGATTAATTTCTCTACAAAATAAATCTTTTAAAATCGAACAAAATGTGGAAATAATTCATCTTGAATAATGGGAAGTTGATTTATTTCTGCAAAACTGAAGACAAAATGTTACTATTTGAATGTTGATTTGATTCAATATATTAAAATTAATATACAAATTCTTGATTGACCACTCAATTTACTGAAATTACCTAGTAAAGTTATTTATTTATTTTTTCGTTCCAATAAAGTTACTCAAGTTTTAAAAGTGAAAGGAAATGTTCAAAATAGTCCCTTAAGTTTGGGATTTGAATTAAAATAATCCTTATTCTTTGTTGTGAAACACTAATATTCCTTCGACTATTTTTTTTTACTTTTTTAAATCATAAATAAGATTCTTTTTCTTCTTTTTCGACTATTTTTTACTTTTCTTATTTCATATTAATTAATTATTTTATTTTTCTAAAGATTAATGGAGTAATATGGAATCAATTCCATCTTTGACTGTTTACCATGACTTTTTAGATTACATATTAATGGCCTAACTAATTTGACTCTCACATGAATTGAAATATGATTTTGCTTAAATATAATGAAATAAAAAAATAATATTTAGTTTTAAAAAAAACGTGTAAGAGTTTATAGCGTTGGCTCAAATGTAAGGCAAATAAACTCATTGCTTTATGCTTCACAAAAATTTAGATTTTTATGTCATTTGTAAATATTATTATTCTCATCTCTCATATCTTTATAGTGATTAATTGACGTTTTAAAAATGTGACATCGCTTATAATTACTCAAAAATACTTTTAATATCATGTGATATTATTCACTTTATGCGTAACTCGCACGATTCTTAAAAAAAATATCCTTAAAACTACTAATTATTCTCATATTCAACAATAACGTTAAGCATATTAGGTTGTTATAAATGTGACAAATGATGCTTGATTTTGACACATGTTTCTAATGAAATTAGACAAAAGCATAAAGAAATTATTGGTCGATTACAATCACATCGAATGAAATAAATTGAAATTTATATCATTTATATAATTTTGGTCATAAAAATAATGATGTGACACCTCTCATGAACAAGAATTACCAGTTATCTAATTTTTCAAATTTTCAAATTTTCTCTCGTTTTAATTCAAAAAATTAAGGCTTTAATTGAATTGAAGCTTCATAAAAACTAGGAATATTAAGGCATTGCAACACACTTAAATCATGACAAAGTTGTCAAATTTTCATATCTGAACTATGCTGGTTCTATGAACCCCAATTTATTTTTCGTATTATTTACCTTACTCACTAATTACTTGATTTTAAAAAGGGAAAAAAAAATTCAAACACACATTTATTCATTTTTCATCAAAAAATAAAAGAGCAACTTTCACATATAGCAAACATAAAAATCATATTTGTATGTTATAGTTATAGTTTGCATAATCGCTAGATACATCCAATTTTATACAAATTGTTCAGTTTTGTATAAATTTATTTATATATTGAATTTGTATAATAAGATATGTAATTTGTAATAATTATAAGTGTATAGGACGAAAATATATGTATTTTGTATACACACTTTTCTCTCGCTTTATACAAACACAAACGCATTTTATACATTTGTATATGGGTAATTGTATACCGAACCAAATGGCAAAAAAATGGGATGTTTGCTGTGAATTACAAATAAAATAAACTATGGCTATAACATTTAATTTGAATCAATAGTTTGCTATTTCATACAATTTTCCAAAATAAAATTCACATTGCGCAATTTATTAGGAAAATAAATTAAAATATATTAATGAGGTGTAGTGAAAGGAAATGGAAGAGTTATTTTAGGAAATTAAATAATTTATAAAAATGTTGAATGAATTAGTAAGATATATTTAATTTTTTTCCCCAATTTATTTTATATCCTTGATTCTATGGATGTATAGATTAGGAAATAACTTGATTAATTAATTATTAGTTTGCATCATTTACCAAAATCAAGCAATTGCAATGGCTATATATTTTGGACAATTTCATACATATTTTTCACTATCTTTTGAGTTTCGAACATCAAATTATATTTTTCATGGCCACTATAAAATTCTCCTTTTTATCAATTTTGCTACTTTGCGTAATTTTATTTTCTCTGCTGGCTCTCCATCAATGTATGTTCATATTTTATACTTATTATTATTTAAATTGTTATAAACGATTAGTACATAGAAGTCAATTAATCTTATATATTTTTTTATAAAATACAGGTGATGAAAGTATAACAGTCGGGGTGAAAGATTTCGATCCATGCTTCAAGGCTTCTGAACCACCAGAACTTTGGTGTTGTGAATTGGATAAACCAAATATATGTTATTCATTTCAACAAGCATGTCATGATAATTGTCACTAATGATAAATTTTCAATAATAATAATGTTTTATTAGGAAAAACATTATGTTTTTTCTTAATAAACACTTATAAGATAAGTTTTATGTTGCGAGCTTTATTGATGTATAAATAACTAAAGAATTTGAATATCATTAATAAAGTTCAGTTTCAATTATCAATATATACTTTGAATTCATATATTCAGATTATATTTATTTTATGTATTTTTTTTATTTAATACAACAATTATTTATTCAATTGCTCTACAAAAATGTTCTTTTAAAATCTATTAAAATATGGAATTAATTTCATATTGACTAATTGGAAGTTGATTATTTCTGCAAAATTGAAGATATAATGTTACTATTTGAATGTTGATTTGATTAATTCAATATATTAAAATTAAAATTAATAAATACATATTCAAAAACTAATAGTCTCTTAAGATTGGGATTTGAATTAAAATAATCCTTATTCTTTGTTGTGAAACACTAATAGTTCTTCAACTATTTTTTCACTTTTTACTTCATAATAAGTTTTTTTTTTCTTATTCTGTAGGTAAGTCTAACAATATAAATTAAAAAAGAATAAAAACTTCATACTAATACTTTAAAAGTAAAAAAAAGAAAGATGAAGGTTGTTAATTTAGATGGTAAAATAGATACAACTTCAAAAGATTCACATTTCAAGTTTTAATTTCAAAATTTATGATTAAACAATCGAAAAATATATATATATTCAACAAGAAAGAGTCCTTACAAACAAAGAAAAAAGAATGAATGAATTCCTAGCTACCACTGACCAACAGGCAAGAAAATGTATGCATTTTGTATTAATTAGGGAGACAACACTGCTATACGTTTTAAATTATCTATAGTATTCTATTTTTGCACATTTTTAAAAACAATACTTAAAAAGAATTTTGACTATCTAATTTTTATTTGTCCTAATTCAATTTATTTGTCGTCATTTCATAATTAAAGTATTTATAGTTTTCAAGAATAATTACTATTAAAAGTAAAATAAAAAATTTAATCAATTTTCCTTAAATTTTTAAAATAATAAATAATTTGAAACAATTATTCTAAAAGTAATAAATGGGACCTAAAGAAAGATTTCATTAATTTCTGTCTTAAAGTTGTCTTTAGTTTACACGTGAGTAAAACAACCTTTTTGGCAGCAAATTCACTGCACTTTAATTTAAACACAAACAACTTTATAGTACTGCCTTATTGCTATTTCAAATCTTTAAGCTTTTCTATAATAGCATCGTTTGAATTGATATTTTTTTTAAATAATATCACAACAAAATATTATTATAGACAATAATAATAATGTAATACTGTAATTACATGAGTAAAGTCAAATATAATTTTTGAAAAATTAACCAAAAAGTAAAAAAGTTTTATTTTGACCTTTCGAAAAAGCTCAAAAAGTCAGTGAGTGAGTCAACAATATTAAAGTCAAAATCTGGCTAAAAAGAGTTCAATTGGGCAGTGGAATCCCATGTTTCTTGGTCACTGTTTTTTGTCTTTTTACTCTTTAAAATACCATTTCAAAATTCAAAGTATTGTGTCCTAATTGGCCTTATTTAATTGCATCAAGACAAGAGTTTTTCAAATATATTCTCTCTGTTCTTTTTAATTGTCATAGTTTACTTTTTGAGAGTCGAACGATAAGAACTTTAACTAAAATAGATATAATCATACTCATGATTCATGAAACACGACTCACTTTGAAAGAATATTTGTGTTGATATAGTAGACACACGAGATTCAAACTCTCTTGCTAAAAAGCATAGAAGTTCAAAAACAACCATAAAATCGACTTTATAGGTCACGAGTTCGAAGCGTGAAGACAGTCTCTAATGCTTGCATTGTATTAGGTTGTCTACATCACACTTCTTGAGTTGCAGCCCTTCCTGAACTTAGCTAACACAGAATGTTTTGTGCACCAGACTACCCCTTTTACGCTTTTGAGTTCTATCATCCCTACATCTTTGTGACACAAACAAATTAAAACTACAAGACAATATAAGACAGCAAGACAAATGATTGCTCAAACAAACTGAGTTGACTAAATTGAAAGTGGAACATTTGATCATTTTTCAATGGCAATTATACACCAGAAAACTGAAGAAAAAAAAAAGAGATCAAAAAATTCAATGGTAGGTACAATAGAACCAGCTCAAAACTCCAACTACTTGTTCCTATTCAGCAAACACTCAATTTGCTTCATGATTTTCCCTATTTGGCATTTACATAACATGTTTGGACAGTTAAAAGTAGGACAAGTAGTTACAAGATTAACAAAATTCTACACTTAGTTAACCGAAAGCTTCTGGTTCGCCTAATGTTCATCGTTGTTAAAAGCTCCTTTCGACTGTATTATAACCCGAGCTCCTGATGCAAGCCTGTTGAAAGAAACGAAGAAGACATTTCAACCAACTTAATTCGATACCAAGGAACATAACATATCTTTAGTTATAAGTAATACTTAACTTTCTTCAATTTTGATCACATTGTCTTTCTCCTCTCTGAAAGAGTCTATTCTATTTGAGTGTCTCTTGTCAGACGGCTCTGTAATTCGCTTGCTTCCTCCACAGGATGTATCGGATGTAATGGTCCGGGAACTGCCTATTCCGTCTGATGAGATTCTAGGACCTTCGGAAAGAGGAGATTTCATTGACTCACTTCTTGCTTGCTGCTTATTCAGGGACGCCTTGATGGAACGTGGAATGCACTTTATGACTGAGCTTTTCTCCTCTTTGTCTTCAACTGAATCTCCATGTTCTTGATCTGTCCTGCATCAACAAATTCGGTTTCCAACTCAACATTTAGAATGACATGCAAAATCGGACAAAGAATTCTTGGTCAATAGCTACATTTTTTCTTAAATAGTAAGTAGTTCTATCGGCAATCCACACAATTACTCAAGCTAACTATCACTCATATAACATCAAATAACCAATGTCCGAACCATCACATTCTCGCTTCCCTCATTTTGTCCTCCACCTTGTCCCGAATATCTTAGTTCCTATATCTATCTCCCCTAGTATGCCCAAACATCCATCTCAATATCCTCATTTCCACTACCTTCATCTTCTAGACGTTTGAGTTCTTGACTGGCCAGCACTCCACCTCATACAACATAGCAGGTCTAACAAACATTTTATAAAACTTACCTTTAAGTGCCAATTTTCTCCTTAACCATTGTCAAAAATATTGATTTTTTTCCCCAATAATGCAAAGATACTTTACGACAATCACCATGAGAAAGGACAAAATAATCAAACATGAGAATCAACCTATGATTTGCACTATGAATGTTGACATGACTAAAACTGAAGGAAATCCATAATACTTTGGTTTAACAAATCCAAACTACTTTTTAATTGGCAAGATGTCTGAAATATCATTTTGGTAAAGCATCTATTAATTATATGTCAAGTGATTATACTGTTATAGTGTAGAGGAATAGCAAAAAACAGTAACCTGTCAGCATTGTAGGATGACGACCGCTTTAGAAGAGTAGGTTCCTTGGGCATATTCGTCTCGAGAAGGCTGCCGCTAAAGTATTCCTTATCTTCCAACTTCAAACTCATAAACCTAGGATTCTCTGCCAGGCAATCAAGATCTCCTAAAGTTAACGAGGTTGAGAACAGAGGAGACGGGAACTTTGAATGTGAAAATCTCGGCCTGTAGGTAGGAATAAGGCCAAAACTATGATCCTTTACTGAAATCGATCCACAAGAAATTAATTGCATCAGCACATTTGAGGGCTTTAGCTTAGTTTTTGGAACCCGAAATTCCTCTCCTTCAATTATTCTAAAGCTGTTGAGCTTATTAATATCAGCTCTGATGAGGGATTCCAAGGTATCTGTTCTACCACCTGATGACGATGCACTTGACGAGGACGGAACAGGCGATACTGTCTCCCGGCATATCTGTGCAGATTCATTTGATGGTTGAACCTGAACCTGTACCTGAACCTCATGAATTTCATTATTTCCAAGCTCTATAGACCCATCATCTGTTGAAACCCCTCTCGTGCAAGTCTCTGGAGCTGTAGCTTTACTTGCATTTTCATCAGTCTGAGTTGAAGCATCGGCAAGGCCTTCATTCTTATAGATCTTGTACTCTGCCAAGCTTAATGAGCCATTCCATGAAGAGCTTTTATCAGCACTGGACGATTGAGGAGATACCGCTGAAGAACCTGATCGTTGAACAGGAGGTGATGATTCATCATCTTGAGAATTCTTTGTACCTTTTTCATTCATGCTAGAAGAAGACGAAGTGTCGTCTTGGCTTCTAGACGATTGTGGTTCCGGCAGCAGCTTTGGATTTGACAATCTAACATTTCCAGCAGGACTGAAGCGACCTGGAATCAAAAGGCCAGTTCACTCGTAGTTGGTTTATAAGCACTAATGATCTCAAAATTTTAACCATTCACAGTAAAACGGAACGATAAATTAGTGCAGCCAAACTCATCCATTATTCTAATTTGTTGCAGTAACACTCACAACTACAGTCTAACCTCTCTGTAACAACATCGTTTGTCTCCATATTTTTTTGGATGCTATAGTGAAATGACGTTATTGAGAACATATAATATAACACAACATGAAAGATGGGTTCCATAGAAATACATAGTTATTGTAGTGAAATGTTGCTATAGAGAGGTTTAACTGTATTAGACAAACAATCATGTGGTTCTCATTTTACATTTACATAAGAAGGTCTAATTTACCTGCATCGGATTCATCGAAAAGCTCCGAGCCTTTAAGAACATATTCTTTACCATGAGCAGGAAGAATGAGGTCATCTTCACAAAGATCATGCCAGACGAAACCGTTCTTGTAGCTTCTGTTTTCATAATCAAACAAAACATTAAGCACACGGATTACATTTATATCTGCCATTTAAAGCCAAATTTGACAACAAACCTAAATTGTTGAATAATTCCTACCTCTTGCAAGACCATGAGTACAATGAAGCCATTCCTCGACCTCTCAAAACGTTAAGCCTCTCAATTACATCTTCAAAAGTAGTACAACACAAATAAATTTTCCAAAGCAAAACAAAAACAATTTAGTACTATAACTTAGATTCTACAATCGAACATTTGTTTACCCCTTAAGTAGAGACCATCAGTGGAAGACAGGGGCACTTCAATGAAATGAGGATGTTCGAGCTGTCGATTTCTACAGAGATAGTATACAACAGGCACTTTGCCATTACTCAACCGTGCCGGCTGCTGCTGCTGATACTTAGGTGATTTCTCAGTCCAAACTTTTGCTCTCTCTGGACTCAACTGCCCGTATTTCTTCATACGCCCGTCCATTGAAACAATTAATTTCACACCAAGAAACAAACCCTAACTCACAAGTAAACCACCATCCTCAACTTGATCTCAACAAACACCTAGTCAATCAGTTCAACAATCAAATCATCAATCAACTCAGCACCAAACATTTCCATTGAAATAACCTCTAATAAGCTACAATTAGATCTGAAGATTCAAAACCCAAAAACAGCAAGAAATCATACAGTAGAAACATACAAAAACAGACAATCCACCATTTCCATTTTCAGACATGACAAATACTGAACACCCATTTGCTTATTTAGTCCAGAAAAAAGTTAAATTAGCTTAATAAGGTCAAAATATTGAATCTTGATAAGTACCCACTTACAGAAATGTCTTAAAACAACCAAATTTTGCACACATTATGAAAAACAAAGATCAAAAAATGGAATCTTGATAAGTACCCACATACAGAAATGTCTTAAAACAACCAACTTAAGCACATATATGGAAAACAAAGATACAAAAATGGAATTTTGATAAGTACCCACATACAGAAATATCTTAAAACACCCATTTTTTGCACAGATTATGAAAGACAGAGATCAAAAATGGAATCTTGATAAGTACCCACATACAGAAATGTCTTAAAACAACCAACTTAAGCACATATATGGAAAACAAAGATCAAAAAATGGAATTTTGATAAGTACCCACATACAGAAATATCTTAAAACACCCATTTTTTTGCACAGATTATGAAAGACAGAGATCAAAAAATGGAATCTTGATAAGTACCCACATACTAAAATGTCTCAAAACAACCAACTTAAGCACAGATATGGAAAACAAAGATAAAAAAAATGGAATCTTGACAAGTACCCACATACATAAATGTGTTTAAACACCCAATTTTTGCACAGAAATTATGAAAGACAAAGACCACCATTTTTTCCCAACCTGAGAGGTAACATGGATAGTGTTTAATGCATGATAAAGGGGACCATACAGAGTAGCATTGGGAGGAAAAATGGATTGAACTGACAGGTTAAAAAAACAGAAGGATTTATCGAAAAGACAGAGAAGAAATGAAAGGGACTGGTAAGATACGAGCTTTTTCTTGAACTGTAGTGTTAGTAGTACTGTGTGACTGTGTGTTTATGAGTTCTTTGAGGAGTTTTCTTCTCTTTTGCTTTTCCCCCTAACTTTTTTTATGGCTTTTTCCTCATTTTACTCTGGTTGTGTTTGCTTGTGAGAGAGTATTCGAATGGGGTTTTCTAGTTTACTTTCTTTTCTCTGGCTTTTTCTTCTGATTGGAATTGTTTTGTTTTGGTTTTTTGGTCCCTTTCTTGTACATTTTGTTATCTTCTTCCCCTCTTTGTAATGTTTCCGAAAAGTATTGAAAACGCTTCTGAACTTGACGTAAATTATTAATTTCATTTTTGAACTATTGATAGCCTTGTAAACATCATCTACTTGACTAAATACACCTCTGACTTGCCACATGATATAGCAAGTGGTCTCTAATTCTTGTTGGGAATTTGTAACTCTTAATAAAAAAATCGAGAAGAGTGTTGAAAACACCTCTAAAATTGATGAGAATTTAGGGGTATATTTCACTCATGTTGTAAGATTGAGGGTGTATCTAAGTTCAGTTAATCAAGTAAATTAGTGTTTTTATAATGTTGTCAATAATTTGGGAATGAAATAAATAATTCACACGGAATCTTGGTTTTATGGTCCCTTTCTTGTACATTTTGTTATCTTCTTCCCCTCTTTGTAAAAACGATTCTAAACTTGGCGTAAATTATTAGTTTCATTTCCGTACTATCATCAGCCTTATAAACATCATCCACTTGGCTAATTAAGCTTAGATACACTCCCGATTAATCAGATGACATAGCAAGTGATCTCTAACTCTTGTTAGGAGTCTGTGACTCTTAATAAAAAAACAGAGAGAAGTGTTGAAAACACCTCTATACTTGACGAGATTGAGGGTGTATTTAATGTAATCAAGTAAATGAGTGTTTTTAAGACTGTTAATAGTTTGAGGATGAAACTAATAATTCATATGGGTTTAGGGGTGTTCTCAATACTTCTTTCTTTCCTTTTCAACGCCTCTTTATATCAGAGCTTCGAAAATTTAAGTAATTCAATTGATTAGTTATTTAAATTTTTACTATATGATGAGAGTTTGATTTTTCGCTCTGTAATTTTCCTTTTCATTTACGTTATATTGCTACTAGAGATGCTAATATTACTATTTCAATTCCTCTTGTAATATCCTAAGGTTATCTAATAATATTATTCCTAATTACCAAAAAAAAAAAAAAAACTCCAATGTAGGAAAAAACATTAAACAAAAGAACACCCACCCCTCCTCTACCCCACATTTCATAATTTAATTGGAATTAAAAGTTTATTAGTTTGATAAATTTAGATTGATATCGAAACTTATTAGAGGGAAAAGTGTTTCCTTTTTTATATTTTATTTGGATTGTTTTGGTATAATTATCAAATATTTGAAAATTACTAACTTTCCCTTTATTACTTCTATTTTCTTGACATAATTGTTTTATTACTTCTATTTTCTTGACATAATTATTTTGATATCTGAAATTTACTGATTTAAATAACTTAATTTGTGTTGAAATTAAAGGAGAAACTGCATTTCCCTTCACAATTTGATTTGTCCCATTGATTTAGATTTGTGTCACAATCTATTAAAAGGAAAGGTCATATTCCTCTCATTTCATAATTCTTATATTTTTTTGATATGGTTATCTAATATTTGAAATTTATTAATTCGGATAATTTATATTTTTATCGAAATTTATTAAAAGCAAAAATACTCTCTATTAGAGGATTTTTCTTATTCTCATGATTCGGAGGCAAGATTTCTAATTAAGAGCGAAATAATTTTGCACTACATTTTTTATTATTTAATTTACTTTGAAAAATACAGCAGATAAATTAACACATCGGAGTCAAAAAGGAATGTAAAATGAGACTATTTTTAGAGAATAATAGTAGTAGATTAGGTGGCAGTTCTATTCTATTAAATAATTTAGACTATTTACTTAATAAAAGTCAAAATAAATTTATTAATAAGAAAAATATAACTCTACTTATGTAAGCTTCATAACCTTTTTTGTTTTTAAAAGTTTGAAAGGGAAGAGTAGGTAGATAATTATGTAAAAGTAATCCTAATGACAAATTATTACTTTTAAATATTAAATTCGATGGGACAGACCTACCTAACAATAGTATGAATGGAATAAAATGAAATCGATGAAAGGACAATCCAATGTATTATATTTTCACTATATATGAAATTTGAGAAAGAATCGAATTGCAAGGATCTATTATATCTAATTTATTTTGTATTTCTGCAGAAAGTTACTTAAATTCATAACCTTCTGTCACACATCATCAATTTTATTAGTGATTTCAAGACTCCTCATCATATAATAAAATAGATATAAGGTATAGTTATAGTCAATTCTAATTAATTTGAATAATCAAAACATCTTACAATTAATCAATTCGATCCAGAAACATTTACGAATTTTAAATTTGAGACCTCCATTTGAGAGAATTATTAACACTACCCTATATGAGAAGGTGCTTAAATGACATAGTCATATTAAATATTAATTTTACTTAATCAAGAATTGGTAGCTCAATATGATATAAGATTGTTGGTACATAAACAAATGTATAATAAATAAAAGTTAGAAACTGACAAAAGACACAATAATATTCTTGTCCACTCCAATAACAAGTAGCTGACTCAGACAGTAGTGGATTAAGTAATCTATTATAATAACTAATTAATAATATTACTTCGTTTCAAAATAAGTGTTTTTTTTATATAAAAAAAAATCAAAATAAATGTCATTTTAGAAATTTAGGATAAAAATTAATATTTTTCAACTATATTTTTATATTCCATCTTTTTTATTTTTAATAAATAATTATCAAATAAAGATGGTTTAATAAACTGCATATTATATTTATTAATTTATTAATAGATATTTTTTATTTAGATGATATTTATTTTGAAACAGAGTACTAATTAATGTGTGTAAAGTTTAAGTGACACTTTCTTTAATTGCTTCATGATAAGGGAACCCAATTTGTTTAAAGGTTTTCTTTTTTCTTTTCAGTTTTTCAAACTATAGAATATTCTCTTCACTTTTTTGTTTTTGTTTTTGTTTGTGTTTTTATAAGTAGACATGCCTTCAATAGTGATAATTCAGGTTTGGGCTTTAAAAAAAGTTGTTGTGAAGTTATTGTTATGATGGTGATGAAAGGTATTGTTCGTTTTGATTCAATAAATCTCGTGCATATTTTTTCAGGTTAGAGTATTATAGAGATTAAAAGCTTGCTAATCATTGAAATTTGTGTTGTATCTTATAAAGCAATTGACTTTCTTCTTTTATTTTGATGTGAGATTTACCTAAGACGTTTAATGCACAATTCTTAAAAGTTTGTCAACCTAGAAATCTGTTAATCTTTCTCTTCAACCCACTCTTCGTCATGAACGTCAGATACACCTCCTTAGAGACTCAAATGTCCTCGTTAAGATTTATTCCATCACGATATAAAAGTGTCAATATTATATTAGTCACAGCCAAGTTCTTGACACACAATTTCTTCTTTGTCTCACCAAACCTCACAAATTTGACTCTTGGACTATGTCATTACAGAGCCAAAAAACACATGTATCATGTAAACTTGCATTATGACTTGTAAAACTATTCATTTTTTACTCTCACTCTGATGTGTGAATTCGTCTTAGATATAACATACACCATTTTTAAAAGTTTTGTCAGCTATAGGAACTTATCAATCCTTATTTTCGACTCGCCTTTGTTGATTTGTTGTGCCCTCAATTATAAACGTCATAATTAGTACTGAAAAAGTAAATATATAATAAACACTTATTTAATTTGTTTCGAGTGGTAAATCATGGTAAATTTTTGGATCAAACCACTAATTTCGGATCTTGCTTGAGAATTTTTAGTAAATTTTTATAATTGCTATAATTTTAATTGTGTAAATTTCATATATGACATATATTATAGTACTATTTTCTAGGCTATAGCAGTAGATTTAGACTTTCAAGCTATAGCATTAAAAAATTCCAGGTTATAACAAATTCACAAATAAAAGAAATGTTTTTATTAATTCGAAAAAAGTAAAAAAAAAAAGATAAACGAAAAAAAAAAACAGAATTATAGATAACAAAGTAAAAAACTGAAAGTGTGGCTTGTAATTTAATTTGAAATTTATTGTAGATAATTAATGATTAGCATGAAATAAGGGATTCAAACAAATTAACAATATTTTTTATCCTTAATTCACTCAAAATCAATTAAGATAACTAAAAAATCAGATCATATCATTTTTTTATAGATAATTAATAAATAGCACGAATTAAGGGATTTAAACTAATTAAGATTATTTAGTATCCTTAATTCACTCAAATCAGTTAAAATCAAATAAAAATTCAAATTTTATCTTCTTTTTTTTCAACGTTTCTCTCTCTTCAATTTGCAACAAAAAAAATTCAACGTTTCTCTCTTCAATTTTCAACAAAATAAAATCCCACATTTTGAGTAATTGAAGTTTTTTTCATCTTTGAAAATTCTTGATTTTGTTGTGATGGACAAATACGTATCAATTTTAATCAAACATGGTGAAAGATGGATCCTTCGGGTTAGTATTTATTATTGTTTAACGTTTGTTTTAGAATAATAGCGAAATGAAACAAAAATGATCAAACTGTGGATTAATTGAAGGTGGAGTCATATTTTGTTAACTGTTGATATCATATTATGTTTACTGTTGTGAAATGTAAAAAATTTAGTGTTTTTTTTGTTTATTTGTTTATTTTGTATACGGTTGTTGTTTTGTGAAATTATAAATTTAATGTGATTTTATGAATAAATTTGATAGAAATGAAATTTGTATGAAAGTGTGCTAATTATTCTGTAAAAATAATTTAATTATAATGTTGACGAATTTATGAAAA
>NW_006239029.1:684668-690932 GCF_000226075.1 Solanum tuberosum | reverse complement strand
ATTTTCAACAATTTTAGGCGGGGGGGGGGGGTTGAGTTAATATATTAAAATTTGAAATATGAACATCATCATTAGATGTTCCTTCACCCAATCTGGGACTCTTTTGAGGTGTTTCAATGAGTTTCTTAGATATAATTTTGTTGGAAAAAAAAATTGGACGAAAGATTGAATGTTGGTGTAGTTGGCTGGTGAGAAAAATGGGAGAGAAGAAGGTGAAAGTGGGGTGATAGCGTGTATAGTTGGATATGTGTGGGGGAAGGGTGGTGGGATTGACTAATGGGAGGTTATGAGTATAACATTAAATAAGGAAGTGTAATCAATGTAAAATTCCTATAATTGTGTAAGAGATAATTATGGGGTATTCTTTATTTAAATAATTTAATAATAATATAAAATTATAAAAATTACTTATTTAATAAAGTAAAATTTAATTAATTTATAAATAATTAGTGATATGTTATAACCCGTAATTAAACTATTATAAGCAAGAATTTTTTATTAAAACTTGTAATATTGACTCTTAAATGTGTATATGGGGTGATTTTTCCATTTTAATTTAGTGGTTTGATGTGAACATTATTGGTGGTATCAGATTGATAAATGATGAGAAATTATCTGTGCAGACCTCATAATTATGTTGCTTCTCACTTTTTTTTTGTTGCCCAACAAAATAATAGGATATACTTTTTATAATTGAGAAAATATTAAAAAATGTGTTTCATCAATTTGTTATTTTCTTATTCACTAGTAATTGCAAGCACGCTACAATATCCTCATTGCCCATTGGTTCTGGTTCATGAAAGAGTATGTCAAACGCAAGGATTTTATTTCGAAGTTGATTAAATTTGAAATTGCCTCAGAAGCAAAGAGAGGCAAAATAATAGAATTCATTAAGATCTTGGCCTTTAAACTGTTTTGATCTTCTTTTAATTTGATTATTTACTATCAAATATTGGTATCAATTTTCAATTTTGAACAGTATTTTTATAATGCAATTATATCAGCTTACTCGTACCTTAATTATTTCATCAGATATCTACTATTTATTATTAATAGCAGGGGCATATCTAGGGAGTGAGGGTGTTCATACAAACTCACTAAGCAAAAAATTGTTATAAAAGTGAATACAAACAACTCTCCTTCAAGAAAAATTGTGTTGTGCCTCAATTTTTAGAAAAAATGTTATAGAAGTGAATACAAACAACTCTTCTCCAAGATTTCATTTAATTGATTGTGTGATGTTATTCCAACTATATATGATTACTTCCCCATCAATGATTTCATTTAATTAATTCACTAAATCTTGTTAGTGTGGTGCTCTATTTCGTAATGTTTATGCAATTAATTTTATTTTATTTGGCTTGTTTGTATTTGTGCATCTATGATCTATGAGCTTAGTCTGTTCCAGAGTAAAATTAGACTAATTACGATGAATCCTTGAATTAATATATATATATATGATTCGTATTTCATATATCAACAAAATACAATGAAAAAATCATTTAAATTGATCGTGTGACTTTCTAAGTGGAATATCAATAATTGAGTGACTTTGTAAGTGAAATACTATTAATTGAGTGATTTTTGAGTTATAAAACAAAGTTTAAGTGACTTTCTCTGAAAAAACTATTAGTTGAGTGATCATCTCAGATATGAACTTCTATTAATTGCATGATGGGACATCGTTAACCTTTGTGTTTCAAATTACAATAGTGTCAGCTCCGTCCAAAGTATGAAGTTGATCTTTTTTTTGCAGCTAGTAATGGCATACCATTTAAATACGGGATTGTAATTATCTAGTTCAGTGAAAACATCCTTTCCTGCCTCTCCAAAAAGTCAATTATGTCAATAAACATCCTTCATAACGGAG
Source organism: Solanum tuberosum (assembly GCF_000226075.1). NCBI lineage: Eukaryota > Viridiplantae > Streptophyta > Magnoliopsida > Solanales > Solanaceae > Solanum > Solanum tuberosum. The sequence continues at coordinate 689,062 of NW_006239029.1, read as the reverse complement.
AATTAACACATAATTAGAAGAAAAAGAAGGGGACAAGACAACCTCAACAATTATGTCCTTTTCCTTGCATTTAGGGAGAGTGCTTACGTGGGGTAAACTTATACAAACACCAAAAAATGGACTAAACAGATACATGACTTCATGTCTATTAATCCCAAATAAGCATCCCTTCGATGCAAAATATTGATCTTTAAAATAATTACAATAAAGATCACGTGTTGGTGTTGGTATTGGTGTTAGTGAGCGGTGGTGCAAGTGGTAGATGGCGGCTTTTGAGAGGGGGACAAGTTTGTGAGTGTGTACTGCACAAGCAAGTTGGGTAACTCTGGTAAATTTCTCCTTAGCGGAAGCGAATCTCCAACAAGAGCACACTCCCCTACCGGCAACAAAATCATCAATCAATTTCAATTTCTCAGCAATTAGAAGTAAAAAGTATTGATCAAAATTCATATAATTGATTCTCAAAAAGCGAAATGTGATAAATAAAAAAGAACAAAAAATATATTCCACATACAGTGTACAAAATCTTTATAATAAAAGAAGGGGGGAAACATTCTCTTCTTTTTTAACAATAGTATCAACATTTTAGACCTTGAATTAAACTACTCAATTTTTTATATTAGTAAACAAAGTTTTTTGAAACATAATCCAAAATTATGTATTACAAATACATGTCTAACATTTATTAATTTGAGCTTGAAGACTGTGTCTTATAAAAATGCTACATCATAGACAATAAATATGAAACAATGTGATACTATTTTAAAAATATATCTGAACTATCCTTGTAGATAATGTATTCATATATATCTGACTCACTGGACCTCTAAATTTCTAAAAAAAAGTTCTGCAAAATCATTATTCTCTTATCATAAACAAATCCCAGAAAAAGGTAATTCCATCAAAAAAAATCAGAAACTATCAAGAACCAGCATATTGTAAAGATAGAGATAAGAAACTAGAAGAAAAGATAGAATTTTGGAGTTAAAAAGCAAGAGAAGATTATCAAGAACCGATTGTAAAAATAGAGATAGAAAACCAAAAGAAAAGATATGGTCAAGAAACTGACAGTGATGAATGAAGGTTGATATCAATGTTGATGACGGTTAGAGGACCGTCACTGAATTAGCACTACTGCTAAATTTTAATTGGTCAAAACCTATGAAGAAACAGAAATCCAGTTAGTAAAAATAGAGATAGAAACCAGAAGAAAATATATGGTCATGAAATTATCATAAAACCACAAGTTAGTAAAATAGAGATGGAAAAACAGAAGAAAAGATAGAATTTTGGAATTAAAATGCAAGAGAAGATACATACTTACAACATATGATTGAATGAATGTTTGAGGAGATTAATACTTGCAGCATATGATGGATGAATGAATGTTTGAGGAGCTTAACACATTCAAGTATTCTTTGCAGATGAAAATGTGACAGAACAATTTACAAACAGAAGTTTTTCTTTATCTTAAATAGTAGTAGTAGGTTAGTTAGTAATATTATTTTTTAGTTTTATTTTCTAAGAGTGGTTTTAGTAGTAATAGTAAGTTTTCATTTTTCAACATCCTTTCCCGCCACTTCTCTCTTCTTTCCTTTCCACTTCCAAATTGAATGTTGTGTTTGAACTCGTATAGTTTCACTCTTCTTTACAATTTCTCCCTTAAACCTTCTTCAATTTTTCTTTTCTTCTCCAAGAAGAAACAATTCCCTCTCAAACCCTTTTTTTTCTCTGTAAACCCCTAATTCAAGAACCATGTCTGATTCTCCTCCTGCTCCTCCTCGCTCTGCGTTTGTTGTCTTTATGGCAAATTTCAAGAAGAAAACAACATCCTCACCCAAGAAACACAAAACACCAAATGTTGAAACTTCAAGTAAAACCCTTTTTGTTAACCAATATTCAGTTTTGAAGCCAATTAAGGACACCCATTTGGTCAATGAGTCGAAAAGTGAGGAGGTAGTGGTGAAGAAACGGAATCAAGATTCAATTTTGAAGCCAATTGAGGACACCCATTTGGTTAATGAGTCAAGAAGTGAGGAGTGTGTGGTGAAGAAATGGAAAATGATTAATCCAGATGAGAGCATTGTGTAAATAAAGAAAAAAGCTGCGAATTTTGATCCAATAAAGGTTGTATATTGGGGGGATGATCAAAGAGTATCGGTCATGTTTGTAGTTAAGGCGTTTGATGCAATTTCGAAGGAGTCAAGGAGGATTGTGATTACTGAAAATAATAAATTTTATGTCGGTGAGAATAATAAATTTTAAAAAGTAATGATGTGATTATAAATTTTATTTACATATGTAATAAATGGTTAGTAGATAGAAATGTAGGGTTGTTTTAACAAACTATAAACTCGTGGATCAAATATTGTATTAAAATATCTCAAATCATGATATGAAATTTCATATAATTCCATATCATGGTTTTAGGAGAATATGGAATCACATCTCATGATATGAAATCATGAGATGGAATCACATCTCATGAGATGGAATCATGAGATGGAATCAACATAAAATCGCATGTCCAAACGTAGATTCCAACTCACGATACCATATCGTGATATGGTATTGCATGGCCAAACGCCTACTAAGAATCTAACATAAGCACTTTGTTGCAATTTACTACTTAGAATTGGCAGCAGAACAAAGAAAGTGCCATCTTTTGTCTTCATTTTTCTTAAAATTCAGTCAACTAAAATCATGAATGGTCAGAAACAAATATGAATTTAAGGCTAGTAAATGAATAGACATATCATGTTGTATTAAGACTGTGCTAGAGATTTAACAATTGAGTAGACTTCGGTTCTTGATTAATCGATATGAATTGGGAACTTGGCTCCATTCTCAGTGCTTTGTTCTTAAGAAATTGCTTGCCACTCATAGTTGACGTATTGAATTTGAAACTTTTCACTTGGCAGTAAGTTTAGGAATCACTTTCTTCAATTCTGCCACCCTCTCCAAAACGGTTCTCCCTCCAACGTACTTGATCAGCAACCAAGAATGCTGGTTAACCTTGATAGATTGACTTGACATCCTCAATTAGAGCCATCATAGGAGCATAGTCCCGGGCATGATTAATGTGCAACTGAGCTGCCGTCTCAACGAGTCCTTGTAGCTGTTGCAGTAGTTGATTAAATTTCTGTTGGTTATCCTTCCGCTTAATACGGGCTGGAATTCTTACCGGATCACCCCCTTTCAAAATGCCCAAGAGGTCATCCTTGAGTGCTTGCACCATATCGTTTCCATCTTCAATCTTCAATTCCGCTGCAACATCAATAAGGTTTCTAATCTTATTCAATATTTTCGTGTAGTGTTGTTATCTCTCGTTGAGTTGGACTCTCTGAGCCATTTGAAAATCTTGGTTCACTTCCTACGACATAGTCAATTGCTGCCAGAACAAACAATCATAAGACACATTTTAATATCAATGTGCAGTACTAAAATACAAATTTGGTTACTAATGGGGAAAAAAGACATTTTGTGGGTAAAATGGGTGAATGAATTATATATGAAAGATGAGTGTGATTTTTGGACAAGTAAACCACCTGGGGACCGCAGCTGGTACTGGAAAACTTTGCATAAAATGAAGTTGAAGATGAGAACATGGTATAACAATGATCACTATTCTTTGACAAGTAATAGAGAGTATTTAGCGTCCTTGGGATATGAAAGACTAATAGGTAGTGTACTGAATTGGAGGTTGCTAATATGATATGAAATAGAATAACAGTACCTAAACATCGATTTATCAATTGGCTTGCTGTTTTGGGTAGACTACTGACAAAAGACAGAATACAAAAGATGGGTTTCAGGATAGTAGATATTGATTGCAGTCTATGTAATAGTGCATCACTAGAAGATGATGAACATTTATTTTGTCAATGACCATGTAGTAAAGTGTAACATCTCGCACCTAGAAACGACTATAAAGAGTTTAAAATATGAAAATATTGTTTTTTGGAAAGAACAAGGAAATCTGGAAATTTTGTCTAAGTTAAGAAAGTGAGTTTTAGTCATTTTCAAATGGCCATAACTCCTAGCTCAGGAGGATTTAGGAGCAACTCTTGATATGGTTGGAGAGCCCTTGGAGATATCTTTCCAACGCCACCGAGATTGCACGATTTCGACATCGTATGAGTAAAATATGTTTTCGGAAGTTGGGTTGTTGGATTGAGGAAAGTCCCAATCCGGATTTATGGAAGGGCAAACTAGTCTTTTCTCCAAGTTATTTCCTAATTTGATTTTAGGGATTTATTGGGGTAAAAACATGACTTAGTCAGTTTGGAGAATTGAGAAATACGCTTAGAGCTTGGAGAAAAGAGAAAAGAAGAAAGAAAGGGAGAAAAAGGCAAGAATTCGTCAAGATCATCCAAGCTTGCGAGTGGAATTCG
>NW_006239029.1:683977-684237 GCF_000226075.1 Solanum tuberosum | reverse complement strand
CAGAGTGCCACAAAAGTTCCTCTGAACTTTGGCCTCTGGCGCGTCGCGCCAGCCAGACCTCTTATAAGATCGAGGGCTAGCACCCCGCGCCTCTCAGAGCGCCAGGGACGCTAGTTCTCCCCATTCATTTCCCACCTTTTCGTACTAGTTCCTAAGCGATGTACCTATGTTTCCTAGTCGATTCTAACACTCTAAGGTACATCTAAACATCATGAAATCATCCATAAACATGAGATCATGAACCTTGAATCCATAATCCA
>NW_006239029.1:673308-683513 GCF_000226075.1 Solanum tuberosum | reverse complement strand
AAGTAAAGTTGAGTTTGTTATTGTTTTATCCTTAACGAACTAAGTTGTTTACACTTTTTTACAAGCTTTATATATATTGCATGTGTCTTACTGTTTTATATTGAGTTCAGTTATTCATGAGTTGTACAGAGGCAAGGTAAATGTTCCTTCTTACTTCTTTCAAGCTTAAGTTATTGTTTAGCTTTCCAACTCGCATACTCGTACATTTAATGTACTGATGCCAGTTGGCCTGCATCTTATTATGATGCAGACGCAGGTAACCAGGATCAGTATCCAGCGCGCCGTTGATCCAGTTGAGCACTCCAGAGTCAGTGGTGAGCCTCCTTGCATTCCGGATGACTCTTTTATTTTGCTTTCCTAGTTTTCTTTATTAGGATATTGTGGAGTCTGTCCCAACATCCATCTCAGTATTATAGAGGCTTCATAGACAGTCAGACAATTAGTTTTGAGTCTCTCAGCTATGTAATTGCATATACTTTGCTTTGAGACATAAGTTGTCATTTTGGCTAAGATGTTATCATTTAAACTATTACTTGAGTTTATTTTGTTGAGATAAGTCTTCCGCTGAGTTAAGTAAGCTAGGCCAAGGGTTCGATTGGAGCCAACAATAGTCTTCAAGTGCCGGCCACGTCCAGGGTGTAAGCTCGGGGCGTAACATAAAGATATATGGATGAAGGTACAACAATGGTTGGGAATAAGCTTACCACCTAAAGGGGTCAAAGATATACTCCAATTGATCAATTATAAGCATTGGAACATAGGGAGAATAGAAGAGGTTGTTGCTTCGTATGAAGCTGTAATTTACTACACATGGCTAACTCGAAACCAGGTAATATTCATGAAGGAAAAAATGAATAGCAGATTTATCATCGAGCTGATAAAACATTTCATCAAGGAGAGAGTACTAAATATACAAATTGCATGATGTTATAGTAAATGTATAGAGTTAATTGAGAAAAAATGTAATTAGTTTGTTGATTGAGGTCTACTAATCTTGTGGCAGGTTGTTGGTAACTAGAATATAGATGCTCTTAGGTGTATTTTTTTTATTGTTGTTATGGTTATAGTTCGCATTTTGTTGCCAAAAAAAAAAAATACAAAACAAAGTATGATGCTGCAATAACTTAAACTTTAAACGTGGAATAAGGCTACCCTATAAAGGCTATATATATACTAAACATTTCAGACAATATAGTAAAAAACATTATAATTTTCAACCACTTGTGAACTGTTAGGTTGGGATGGTTTTATACAGATTGTAGTTGTGAAGGTTCGGTTGGGGTGTAAGGAGTACTTGTATTCTATCCCCTTAGCTCGTGTTTAGAGGTTTACTTGCTGAGTACCGTGTGGTTTGGTACTCACCCCTTGCTTCTACAAATTTTTGTAGGTTACGAGCCTGGACTTTTGTGTTACTTGTCATTCCCTTCTTTTCCAAGGCTTCTGGGAGATTTGTGAGGTAGTTGTTTGTCTCCTCAGCGATCCTTCTTACTCCTATTTATGATAATGTTCTACTTTAGAAACAATGTCATATGAGACTTGTATTTTTCTTTTGATTCAATTGTAATACTTTAGAGACTTGTACACGTGACAACCAGATTTTGGGGGTATTTTTGAGATGATTATGAAATTTCCGCATTTTATTGTAATGGTTGAGTTTTAGGCTGACTTGTCTTGGTGGGATAAGACGAGTGCCATCACATCCATTTTTGGGTTGTGACAAAACCAGAAGAAAAGATATGGTCAAGAAACTATCACAGAACCACCAGATTGTAAAATAGAGATGGAAAAACAAAAGAAAAGATAGAATTTTAGAATTAAAAAGCAAGAGAAGATACATACTTGCAACATATGATTAAATGAATGTTTGAGGAGCTTAATATTTGCAGCATATGATGGATGAATGAATGTTTGAGGAGCTTAACACATTCAAGTATTCTTTGCAGATGAAAATGTGAGAACAATTTACAAACATAAGTTTTTCTTTATCTTATATGGTAGTAGTAGGTTAGTTAGTAATATTATTTTTTTATTTTCTTATTTTATTTTCTAAGAGTAGTTTTAGTAGTAGTAGTCAGTTTACATCTTTCAACATCCTTTCCCGCCACTTCTCTCTTATTTCCTTTCCACTTCCCAATTGAATGTTGTGTTTGAACTCGTATAGTTTCACTCTTCTTTACAATTTCTTCCTTAATCTTCTTCAATTTTTCTTTTCTTCTCCAAGAAGAAATAGTTCCCTCTCAAACCTCTTTTCTTCTCTGTAAACCCTAATACAAGAACCATGTCTGATTCTCCTCCTCGCTCTGCGTTTTCTGTCTTTATGGCAAATTCCAAGAAGAAAACAACCTCCTCAGCCAAGAAACGCAAAACCCCAGATGTTGAAACTTCAAGTAAAACCCTTGTTGTTAATCAAGATTCAGTTTTGAAGCCAATTAAGGATATCCATTTGGTCAATGAGTCGAAAAGTGAGGAGGTGGTAGTGAAGAAACGGAATCAAGATTTAATTTTGAAGCCAATTGAGGACACCCATTTGGTTAATGAGTCGAAAAGTGAGGAGTGCGTGCTGAAGAAATGGAAAATGATTAGTCTAGATGAAAGCATTGTGGAAATAAAGAAAAAAATTGTGAATTTTGATCTAAAAAAGGTTGTATATTGGGGGATGGTCAGAGAGTGTCGTTCATGTTTGTAGTTAAGGCGTTTGATGCAATTTCGAAGGAGTCATGGTGGATTGTGATTACTGAGAATAATAAATTTTATGTCGGTGAGAATAATAAATTTTAAAAAGTAATTATGTGATTATAAATTTTATCTACATATGAAATAAATGGTTAGCAGATAGAAATGTGGGGTTGTTTAAACAAAATATAAACTCGTGGATCAATTGTTGTATTAATATCAGTGTACAGTACTAAAATACAAATGTGGTTACTAATGGAGAAAAAAGACATTTTGGGGGTAAAATGGGTGAATGAATTATATATGAAAGATGAGTGTGATTTTTGGACAAGTAAACCACCTGGGGACTGTAACTGGTACTGGAAAACTTTTCATAAAACAAAGTTGAAGATGAGAACATGGTATAACAATGATCATTATTCTTTGACAAGTAATTGAGAGTATTCAGCGTCTTTGGGATATGAAAGGCTAATAGGCAGTGCCCCGAAATCGGAGGTAGATAATCTGATATGAAATAGAATCACAGTACCTAAACATTGATTTATCAAATGGCTTGCTATGCTGGGTAGACTACTGACAAAAGACAGAATACAAAAGTTGGGTTTTGGGACAGGAGATATTGATTGCAATCTATGTAATAGTGCATCACTAGAAGATGATGGACATTTATTTTGTCAATGCCCATGGAGTAAAGAGATATTGATGAAAGTACAACAATGGTTGGGAATAAGCTTACCACCTAGAGGGGTCAAGGATATGCTCCAATTAAACAAGCATAAACATTGGAACAGAGGAAGAAAATAAGTGGTTGCTGCTTCGTATGAAGTTGTAATTTACTACACATGGCTGACTCGAAACCAGGTGATATTCATGAAGGAAAAAATGAATAGTACGCTTATCATCGAGTAGATAAAACGTATCATCAGGGAGAGAGTACTAAATATTCAAAATGCACGATTTTGGAATAAATATATAAATTTAATTGAGAGTATTTGTAATTAGTTTGTTGATTGAGGTCTACTAATCTTCTATCAGGTTGTTGATAACTAGATTATAGATGCTCTTAGGTGTATTTTTTTTTATTGTTGGTATGGTTATAGTTCACATTTTGTTGCCAAAAAAAATAAATACAAAACAAAGTATGATGCTGCAAAAGCTTAAACTTTAAACGTGGAATAAGGCTACCCCATAAAGGTTATATATATGCTAAACATTTCAGACAATATAGTAAAAAGCATTACAACTTTCAGACACCACTACTACACTACTACTATTTCTAAGCATCATCAACTATTAAAAAGTACAAGAATGTCGTCCATTTTAGGCTACATTTTTTTTTGTTTTTCTAACATTGTAATGCTAAATTTAGCTAACACATTTCAACACAAAACTTATATCAAACTCGGATTTATGGTCAAGAAACTATCAAGAACCAGCATATTGTTATTCAATTGTAATACTTTAGAGACTTGTACACGTGACAACCAGATTTTGGGGGTATTTTTGAGATGATTATGAAATTTCCGCATTTTATTGTAATGGTTGAGTTTTAGGCTGACTTGTCTTGGTGGGATAAGACGAGTGCCATCACATCCATTTTTGGGTTGTGACAAAACCAGAAGAAAAGATATGGTCAAGAAACTATCACAGAACCACCAGATTGTAAAATAGAGATGGAAAAACAAAAGAAAAGATAGAATTTTAGAATTAAAAAGCAAGAGAAGATACATACTTGCAACATATGATTAAATGAATGTTTGAGGAGCTTAATATTTGCAGCATATGATGGATGAATGAATGTTTGAGGAGCTTAACACATTCAAGTATTCTTTGCAGATGAAAATGTGAGAGAACAATTTACAAACATAAGTTTTTCTTTATCTTATATAGTAGTAGGTTAGTTAGGTTAGTTAGTAATATTTTTTTTTTATTTCTAAGAGTGGTTTTAGTAGTAGTAGTCAATTTTCATTTTTCAACATCCTTTCCCGCCACTTCTCTCTTATTTCCTTTCCACTTCCAAATTGAATGTTCTGTTTGAACTCGTATAATTTCACTTTTCTTTACAATTTCTCCCTTATACCTTCTTCAATTTTTCTTTTCTTCTCCAAGAAGAAACAGTTCCTTCTCAAACCCCTTTTCTTCTCTGTAAACCCTAATTCATGAACAATGTTTGATTCTCCTCCTCGCTTTGCGTTTGCTGTCCTTATGGAAAATTCCATGAAGAAAACAACCTTCACACCCAAGAAACGCAAAACCCTAGATGTTGAAACTTCAAGTAAAACCCATGTTGTTAATCAAGATTCAGTTTTGAAGCCAATTAAGGACACCCATTTAGTCATTGAGTCGAAAAGTGGGGAGGTGGTTGTGAAGAAACGGAATCTAGATTCAGTTTTGAAGCCAATTGAGGACACTCATTTCGTTAATGAGTCTAAAAGTGAGGAGTGTATGGTGAAGAAACGGAAAATGATTAGTCCAGATAAGAGCATTATGGAAATAAAGAAAAAAGTTGCGAATTTTGATCCAAAAAGGGTTGTATATTGGGGGGATGGTCAGAGAGTGTCGTTCATGTTTGTAGTTAAAGGCATTTGATGCAATTTCGAAGGAGTCAGGGTGGATTGTGTTTACTGAGAATAATAAATTTTATGTTAGTGAGAATACTAAATTTTAAAACGTAATGATGTGATTATAAATTTAATTTATATATGAAGTAAATGGTTAGTATATATAAGTGTGGGGTTGTTTTACCAAAATATAAACTCGTGGAACAATTTTTGTATTAAAATATCTCAAATCATGATATGGAATTCCTATATAATTCCATATCATGGTTTTTGGAGAATATAGAATCACATCTCATGATATGAAATCATGAGATGAAATCAATGTAAAATCGCATGTCCAAACACTGATTCCATCTCACAATACCATATCCTGATATGGTATCGCATGGACAAACGCCTACTAAGAATCTAACATAAGCACTTTGTTGCAATTTACTACTTAGAATTGACAGCAGAACAAAGAAAGAGCCATCTCTTGTCTTCATTGTTCTTAAAATTCAGTTAACAAAAATCATGAATGGTCAGAAACAAAGATGAATTTAAGGCTAGTAAATGAATAGACGTATTATGTTGTATTAAGACTATGCTAGAGATTTAACAATTAAGAAGACTTCAGATCTTGATTAATCGATATGAATTGGCAGCTTGGCTCCCTTCTCAGTGCTTTGTTCTTAAGAAATTGCTTGCCACCCATAGTTGACGTATTGAATTAGAAACTTTTCACTTGGCAGTAAGTTTAGGTATCACTTTCTTCAATTCTTGCCCCCTCTCTAAAACGGTTCTCCCTCCAATGTACTTGATCAACAACCAGGATTGCTGGTCCACTTTGACAAATTGACTTGACATCTTCAATTAGAGCCATCAAGGGAGCATAGTCCCGGGCATGATTAATGTGCAACTGAGCTATCTTCTCAACGAGTCCTTGCAACTATTGCAGTAGTTGATTATATTTCCACTGGTTATCCTTCAGCTTAATATTAACGGGCTGAAATTCTTACCGAATCACCCACTTTCAAAATGCTCAAAAGGTCATCCTTGAGTGCTTGCACCAGATCATTTTCATCTTCAATCTTCAATCCCGCTGCAACATCAATAAGGTTTCTAATCTTACTAAGTATTTTCGAGTAGTGTTGTTGTCTCTGGTTGAGCTGGGCTCTCTGAGCCATCTGAAAATCTTGGTTCACTTCCTGCGACATAGTCAATTGCTGCCAGAACAAACAATCATAAGACACATTTTAGTATCAATGTACAGTATTAAAATACAAATTTGGTTACTAATGGAGAAAAAAGACTTTTTGTGGGTAAAATAGGTGAATGAATTATATATGAAAGATGAGTGTGATTTTTGGACAAGTAAACCACCTGGGGACTGCAGTTGGTACTGGAAAACTTTTCATAAAACAAAGATGAAGATGAGAACATGGTATAACAATGATCACTATTCTTTGACAAGTAATGGAGAGTATTCATCGTCATTGGGATATGAAAGGCTAATAGGCAGTGTACCGAAATTGGAGGTAGCTAATCTGATATGGAATAGAATCACAGTACCTAAACATTGATTTATCAATTGGCTTGTTTTTTTGGGTAGACTACTGACAAAAGACAGAATACAAAAGATGGATTTCGGGATAGGAGATATTGATTGCAATCTATGTAATAGTGCATCATTGGAAGATAATGAACATTTATTTTGTCAATGCCCATAGAGTAAAGTGATATGGATGTAGGTACAACAATGGTTGGGAATAAGCTTACCACCTAAGGGGGTCAAGGACATGCTCCAATTGATCAAGCATAAGCATTGGAACAGAGGGAGAAAAGAAGTGGTTGCTGCTTCGTATGAAGCTGTAATTTACTACACATGGCTGACTCGAAACCAGGTGATATTCATGAAGGAAAAAATGAATAATAGGTTTATCATCGAGCAAATAAAAACATATCATCAGGGAGAGAGTACTAAATAGTCAGAATGCACGATTTAGGAGTAAATGTATAGAGTCAATCGAGAGAATTTATAATTAGTTTGTTGATTGAAGTCTACTAATCTTGTGCCAGGTTGTTGGTAACTAGATTATAGATGCTCTTAGGTGTATTTTTTGATTGTTGGTATGGTAATAGTTCATATTTTGTTGCCAAAAATAATAATAATAACAAAACAAAGTATGATGCTGCAAAAGCTTAAACTTTAAACGTGGAATAAGGCTACCCCATAAAGGCTATATATGTGCTAAACATTTCAGACAATATAGTAAAAAGCATTACAATTTTCAGACACTATTACTACTAGAGCTGTCAATATGGGCTGGCCCACCCCATCCGGGCTAGCCCATACAGGCTTTGAAATTTGACGGGTCAGGTCGGGCTAGCCCATTTTTGGTGTGGGCTAGAAAATGGTCGGCCCAGCCCACAAGTATGTGGGCTACGGGCTTGCCGGGATAGCCATCTTTACGTAGAAATATATTTTTTATAATTTTTTAAATTAAATTATAATTTAAAAATATTTTCATAAATATCGACAAGATAATATTACATGGTGTTAGTGTTACTACTTGTTAATCAAACAACAAATTAAATTATCATTATAATATTTATTAAGTTTGATTTCAAGTAAAAGCATAAATAGCTAACTAAAAATATAAACCAAATTGTTTTCAATGATCATAATAAAGCATAAAAAACTATGACAATATTCCATACGATACGACCTTTGTAGTGATTCCTAGAAATAATAGAGAATTTTTATTTTACGTAATATGTATTTTATAAACATAATTTGTATTTAAATTGTAATATTTCAAACTTTAAACTGATTTTGAGTTTAGACTCTTGTTATTTTTAATACTCTATTTTATTTTTTATTTTTTAATTAATTTTATTTGGCCTATGGCCCGGCCCTATCCATATTTCTCAAACCCTACAAATTGGCAGGCTTATTCAGGCTGGGCTAAAAAGCCCCTTTCTTAAATGAGCTCCAAATATTGTAGCCCAGCCCTATCAAATCCCGGGTTAGGCCAGGCCGGCATAACGAGCCTAGCCCATATTAATGACTCTAATTACTACACTACTACTATTTCTAAACATCATCAAGTACTAAAAAGTACAAGAATGCCTTCCATTTCAGGCTACAATTTTTTGTTTTTCTAACATTGTAATGTTAAATTTTAGCTAACACATTGCAACACAAAACTTATATCAAACTCGAATTTATGGTCAAGAAACTATCAAGAACCAACATATTGTAAAGATAGAGATAAGAAACCAGAAGAAAAGATAGAATTTTGGAGTTAAAAAGCAAGAGAAGATTATCAAAAACCGATTGTAAAAATAGAGAAAGAAAACCAAAAGAAAAGATATGGTCAAGAAACTTACAGTGATGAATGAAGGTTGATATCAATGTTGATGAAGGTTAGAGGACCGTCACTGAATTAGCACTGCTGCTAAGTTTTAATTGGTCAGAACCTATCAAGAAACAGAAATCCAATTAGTAAAAATAGAGATAGAAACCTGTAACGACCCTCTTAGTCGTTTTATGATTTTAACCATTATTTTTATATTAACCCTTTTTGATAGCTTTTATAAATAATTTATGGCTTATAAGAATAAGAGATACGATTTTCAGATTTAATAAAGGATTATTTTGTTGCTAATAATAATGGAAAAAGAAAGTAATAGAAATATATAAATAAATAAATGAATACAAGAAATAAGGGCCAAAAGCCCTAACTGCTGAAACTTGAAATACGCAGAGGAGAAAAAAAAGAATTAACAAGAGCAGCCATGGATGGAAAACCTAAAGTCTCATTACGGCAAGTAATTTCAGGTACAAGTTTATCTAAATTCTCAATTCTATATCCGATTTCTTGTGAATGATGGATACCATTACATTATTACGGCATGTTATAATTTAATGACATTATTATTAATTAATATTAGTCAAATTAAATGAAAAGTGGCGTGCTACAGAGTAATGGTTGGAAGTCGGCGATGATTAATTAATAGTATCTTGGCAATTAGATTAGTATTAGGAAAGAAATAAAATGATTTCAAATTGGAAATCTGAGTTGCTGCAACGTGGTGCTCTTATGGTATAACTAATTAGTTATTAGGATGAAGGATTTAATCATTAGGTAATGATGGCAATGATATATATAGGATTGGATTGTTGTACAACAGTTTCAGTTGCGTATATAAGTTCTCATAACTTCGGCTTTTGATATAGTTTAGTTCTGGACATGCTTGTTCTTTCATAGTTGAAATTTCGTAGTACAACATCATATTATAAATCAAGTTTTGATAATAATTGTGATATGTAATAAAATTGTGGGTGTATTGTGATATATAAAGATCATTAAAATTATATTATTTAGAGATATTGAGACTAAACCCTAGGCTTGAAATTTGGAAAAGAACTTGAAAGAGTTTACATATTAGTTGGTATCAAGATTAGGATAACTTGATTATAGAATCAATGTGAGTTTTTGGGTCTAGGCTTAGACCTGTGGTGATATGGGTGTTGTTAGTTTTGAAATCTTATTGTGGTCATTTATTTGAATAGATTGCTTTGATTTGGAAGTTCAATGAAAGGGGAAGACTCAAGTCCCAAAGTGATTGTTCGACTATTTGAAGCAAGTGAATTTCTAAACCCTTGTTAAGTGTATGGAATTCATGTATTTCCTTGTAATATGTGTTTAGGGTAATGAGGCTTGGTGATGGATTGACTTGTCCACATTGATTAATTCTAATGATGAAAAAGGGATAATAAAAGGCAATGTGATCAATTGTTTGTGTGATGTGTTGAGAATTGTTTGAAAGGCTTGTTGAATCATTGTTGATGTTGTATCCTGATTGTGTTGTTGTGAATTGTGCAATGTTATGAAAATGGTCATCTCTTCATTATTTGTGTGAACATGTCATTTGCATTGTTCTGAGATATGGTTGTGACAAGTGTTATGTGAAATGAGAAATAAG
>NW_006239029.1:660162-672904 GCF_000226075.1 Solanum tuberosum | reverse complement strand
CTTGTTGTTGAAGATATGCAATTGTTAGAGTGTTGAGGTACACGTGACAACCAGATTTTGGGGGTATTTTTGAGATGATTATGAAATTTCCGCATTTTATTGTAATGGTTGAGTTTTAGGCTGACTTGTCTTGGTGGGATAAGACGAGTGCCATCACATCCATTTTTGGGTTGTGACAAAACCAGAAGAAAAGATATGGTCAAGAAACTATCACAGAACCACCAGATTGTAAAATAGAGATGGAAAAACAAAAGAAAAGATAGAATTTTAGAATTAAAAAGCAAGAGAAGATACATACTTGCAACATATGATTAAATGAATGTTTGAGGAGCTTAATATTTGCAGCATATGATGGATGAATGAATGTTTGAGGAGCTTAACACATTCAAGTATTCTTTGCAGATGAAAATGTGAGAGAACAATTTACAAACATAAGTTTTTCTTTATCTTATATAGTAGTAGTAGGTTAGTTAGGTTAGTTAGTAATATTTTTTTTTCTAAGAGTGGTTTTAGTAGTAGTAGTCTGTTTTCATTTTTCAACATCCTATCATGACACTGCTCTCTTATTTCCTTTCCACTTGCCAATTGAATGTTGTATTTGAACTCGTTCTTTACAATTTCTCCCTTAAACCTTCTTCAATTTTCCTTTTCTTCTCCAAGAAGAAACAATTCCCTCTCAAACCTCTTTTCTTCTCTGTAAACCCTAATTCAAGAATCATGTCTGATTCTCTTCCTGCTCCTCCTTGCTCTGCGTTTGCTGTCCTTATGGAAAATTCCAAGAAGAAACAACCTCCTCACCCAAGAAAGCAAAACCCTAGATGTTGAAACTTCAAGTAAAACCCATGTTGTTAATCAAGATTCAGTTTTGAAGCCAATTATGGACACCCATTTGGTCGATGAGTCGAAAAGTGAGGAGGTGGTGATGAAGAAACGGAATCAAGATTCAATTTTGAAGCCAATTGAGGACACCCATTTGGTTAATGAGTCGAAAAGTGAGGAGTGTGTGGTGAAGAAACGGAAAATGATTAGTCTAGATGAGAGCATTGTGGAAATAAAGAAAAACGTTGCGAATTTTGATCCAAAAGAGGTTGTATATTGGGGGGATGGTCAGAGAGTGCCATTCATGTTTGTAGTTAAGGCGTTTGATGCAATTTTGAAGGAGTCAGGGCGTATTGTGATTACTGAAATTGTGAGAAGGTGCTAAAATATTAATTCAACGACCATCTCCAACCCTTCACTATTTTATTCTCTCTATTCTTTATATTTGGAGAGTAAAATAGAGAATGGGTTCTCCAATCACTCTCTCTCTATTTTACTTTTTGATTCTTTTAATATTATTTCTATTATATTACTAATTAAGTCTTTATCATTTGTTATTATTTTCTAATGTAATATAACATCTAAAAATATATTATTAACAAGCTACTACTTTCACCCAAATTGATTTTTTTTATTTTTTTATTTTTTTAAAAAAATTGTCAGTTCAAATATGCAATTTAAAGTATTTTAATATTATTTATATTATATAAGATTATTAATTAATTCTCTATTATTTTGTAATTATTTTCTAAGTAATATAACATCTAAAACATATTATTGATAAGTATACTACTTCCATCCTGAATTAAAAAAATTTCTAATTTAATTTATAATTTTTTTTTTGTCATTTTAAATATGTAATTTAAATTATAATTTTTTTTCATTATGAAGTATGGACAAAACTTACATGATAATTCAAGCAATCTACTTTTAAGTTATAGTGATAAATTATTAAACTACACTTTTTTATGAGCATGAAATATTTGATGCAATAGTTCAAAATGGAATAGGGGAAGTAAATTAGTACACGAACTAATTGGATACAAGATGAAATTGTTAATTTAAACATTTTTTAGCTACACCTAAAAAAATAAGGACACAAAATTGCTCATTTTGAACTCCGTAATACATTGATAGAACATTTATGAGAGTATGAAAGTTGAGTATTTATGTAAAATTTAAAATAAATTTTATGATGATACAATATTTATGATGTAATTATATAACAACAATGATTTCACTTTTATTTGGATTGTTCGTTAATATGTATATATATAATATTTATTGCAATTTATGTTATTTAGAAATTTAGATTAAAATATAATTTTATATTAAATGAATAAATTGAAAAAAATAAAATTTTATATTATATAAAGATTATAGAGTGATTATTTGCAAAAAAAAAAGAAATGATTTATATTATGAAATAAGAAAATAAAAATGAAATAGAAATAATATTATAATATTGAGGAGAGAGAAAAGATTCTTTTTTAGAGAGTAGAATAGAGAATTGGGTGAGAGTTGGTTGTCTGTAAAAATAAAAAAATTTATATTTGGAGAGTAAAATAGAGGATGGACTTAGAGATGCCCTTAATCAAGAATTGATAGCTCAATATGATATAAGATTGTTGGTACATAAACAAATGTATATAATAAAATAAAGAATAGAAACTGACAAATACACAATAATATTCTTGTCTACTCCAGTAACAAGTAGCTAACTCAGACAGTAGTGGATTAAGTAATCTATTAATAACTATAATTAAAATATTACTTCGTCTTAAAATAAGTGTTTTTTTATATAAAAAAAATCCAAAATAAATATTATTTTAGGAATTTAGGATAAAAATTAATATTTTTTCAATTTATATTTCATCTTTTTAATTTTTAATAAACATTTATCAAATAAAGGTGGTTTAATAAACTGCATATTATATTTATTAATAGATGTGATTTTTATTAAGATGATATTTATTTTGAAACGAAGTACTAATTAATGTGTTTAAAGTTTATGTGACACTTTCTTTAATTTCTTCGTGACAAGGGAACCCAATTTGGATACCCTCTTAATCAATCATTTATTCCTTTTACTTATATGAAGAAAAAAAAAGGTTTTCTTCTTTCTTTTCATTTTTTCAAACTATAGAATATTCTCTTCACTTTTTTGTTTTTGTTTGTGTTTTTATAAGTAGAAATGTCTTCAACAGTGATAATTCAGATTTGGGCATTAAAAAAAGTTGTTGTGAAGTTAGTGTTATGATGGTGATGATAGGTATTGTTCGTTTTGATTCAATAAATCTCGTGCATATTTTTTCATGTTATATTATTACAGAGATCAAAAGCTTGCTAATCATTTGAATTTGTGTTGTATCTTATAAAGCAATTGACTTTCTTCTTTTATTTTGATGTGAGATTTACCTAAGACGTTTAATGCACACTTCCTAAAAGTTTGCCAACCTAGGAATCTGTCAATCTTTCTCTTCAACGTAACCCACTCTTCGTCAT
This sequence comes from Solanum tuberosum, assembly GCF_000226075.1. NCBI lineage: Eukaryota > Viridiplantae > Streptophyta > Magnoliopsida > Solanales > Solanaceae > Solanum > Solanum tuberosum. Next base: position 669,580 of record NW_006239029.1, on the reverse strand, counting down.
GAACGTTAGATACACCTCCTTAAAGACTCAACGTCCTCGTTAAGATTTATTCCATCACGATATAAAAAGTGTCAATATTATATTAGTCACAACCAATTTCTTGACACACAATACCTTGTTTGTCTCATCAAACCTCACAAATTTGACTCTTGGACTATGTCTTACAGAGCCAAAAAACGCATGTATCATGTAAACTTGCATTACGTCTTATAAAACTATTCATTTTCTACTCTCACTTTGATGTGTGAATTCACCTTAATTTGATATAACATACATTCTTTTTGAAAGTTTTGTCAGCTTAGAAACTTGTTAATCCTTATTTTCAACTCATCTTTGTTGATTTGTTGTGCCCTCCAAATAAATAAACACTTTTTTAAATTTGTTTCGAGTGGTAAATCATGGTAGACTTTCAGAATTTTTTATAATAATTTTTTGTAATTTGGATCAAACCACTAATTTCGGATCTTGCTTGAGGATTTCTAGTAAATTTTTATAATTGCTATAATTTTAATTTAGTGGTTTGATGTGAACATTATTGGTGGTATCAAGAGAATTTACTATTCAGATTGATAAATGATGGGAATTATTTGTGCAAACCTCATAATTATGTTGTTTCTCACTTTTTCTTTATTTGGCCCAACAAAATAATAGGATATACCTATTACAAATGAAAAGATTTTAAAATTGTCTTTCATCAATTTTTATTTTCTTATTCACTAGTAAATTGCAAGCGCGCTACAATATCCTCAATTCTGGTTCAGAAAAGTGTATGTCAATGCAAGAATTTTGTTTCGAAGCATGACCTCAAAGATTGACTTAAATTTGAAATTGTCTCAGAAGCAAAAAGATGCAAAATAATAGAATTCATTAAGATCTTGGCCTTAAACTGTTTTGATCTTTTTTTAATTTGATTATTTACTATCAAATATTGTACCATTTTCAATCTTGAATAGTTATTTTTAAGGGCGTTGTGTAGACCAACTTATCTGATTATTCCATCTGGTATCTACTAATTATCACTAGTAGCAGGGGCGCATCTAGGGAGTGGAGGGTATTCATACAAATACATTCTGCAAAAGATTATAATGTATATATACGGGAAATTATATATATATATATATGCATTGAATCACTTGAACACAAGATTAGAGGTTTGCAAGAGAACAAACTTTAGTGAAAATCATGAATTCGCCACTAACTAAAAGGTATTGAGTAACTTTGTCCAACAAGATTTAGATAGATGAGACTTGAGGAAATAAAAAAAAAGTATGTCTAAAGCCTAGTGAACTTCTAGGAAAGGTGAATTAGTCCAAGCTACTCTTGGCTCCTAATTTCTTTTAGAAACATAGGTATCGGACTATTACTAGTGATTCTGGTAGAGTAGTAGAGGTGAATACAAATAACTCTTCTCCAAGAAAAATTGTGTTATCCCCCAATTTTTATAGAGCAAAAGATCTGCCTTTAGTACATCTGATCGTTAATTCCTCGTGGTTTCTAGGACCGACCAACATCTCACTTGAGTTGGTTATTTGTTTTTTCTAGTTGGTTACCTTGTTTTATACAAATTCACCTACTTCAATATGGAGTGATACATGATCAATAATACGTAGTGATTTCATAACTAATTGCATGATGGGGACATCGTTAACCTTTGTGTTTCAAATTACAATAGTGTCAGCACCGTCCAAGGTATAAAGCTAATCTTTTTTCAACTAGTAATGGCATACCATTGAAATACGGTTTTGTAATTGTCTAGTTCAGTGAAAACATATCTTCCTTCTCTCCAAAAAGCCAATCTTGTCGATAAACATCCTTCATAACAGAGAATCAACACGGAATTTTTGTAAGTTGTAATCCTTCTCCAATTTTATAGGATACAAAATATTAATCAGAATTCATATAATTTGACTCTTGTGAAATGCGAAAAAACGAAGAAAGTGTTCTATATACCAACACACATGTCTTCCAGCACGAAAAAGTTTTCTTCCTTTTCCAATAATAGTGTCAACATTTTAGACCTTAAATTAAACTACTCAATTTTTTTATATTAGTAAACAATGTTTCTTACAACATAATCCAAAATTATGTATTACAAATACATGTCTAACATTTTATTTATATGAATTAAATTCCTTTCCTTTTTGTTTTAAAAAAGGAGACTTTGTGTCTTCTACATATGCTACATTGCTAATTACTCTCAAAGCATTCATCACTTCTTTTTATTATGCAAAAATGCTTTGATACATAGCCTCAAGATTGGTGTAATCTTAAGTACATCAGCATCATACTTGTGTATTTTATTTCTATATAATAATATTAAAAGGTGCCAGTGGCCAGTGACTGCCACTGATGGGGATGCATTATGATTGTCACAACACCATTTGTTAAATGTCTATTTTATTGTATGTAGAAGACTGTTCTGACAGCAATTGATAATGTCAAGAGGTAAATCAAGATTTCCAGATGGATCAGAGAGCGCAACTCATCGAGAGGCAACGACACTAAACAAAAATGCTAGATAAGATAAAAAACCTTATTGATGTAGCAGTGGGTTTGAAGGTTGAGGATGAACATGATTTAGTCCAAGCACTCAAAGACAATTTGGTTAGAATTACAATCAGCTACTGACCTACTGCAGCAACTGGTTCAGACGGCAGCTAAGTTGCACGTGAATCATGCTACTCCCGATGGCACTTATTGAGGACGTAAATCGGCACTTATTGAGGACGTAAATCAATATGCAAAGGTGAACCAGCAACCATGGTTGCCGATCATAACTACATTGTAGAGAGAACCGAAATTGAAGAAGGTGTTTAAGATGTCAGTTCTTTTTCAATATAAATAACCTCTGATTAGAGCTTTTGACAGTTTTAGCATATTTGAGCATTAGTAATTTGCGTATTCTCATATTTGACGTTGATATTTGCGTATTCTCAGATTGGGCATTTATTTTTTTCCAAATGTCTATATGGTTATATCTGGCGTACGTAGTCATACAATAACTTCTGATACATTGCTTGATCTGCTTGTTTACATGCTCATATTCCGCGAGCCAAAGATCACTACAGAGTGATGTGTGATCCAATTGCACGATGGGGACATTTGTGTCTCAAATCACAATAGTGCGAGCAAAGTCTAAAGCATAATAATACACGTGCCACCATCTCAACAATTAAGTCATTTTTATTGTCATCAGGGAGAGTGAAAGTGAATGTAATATACACGTGCCACCACGGTGCTTATAATAATAACAATAGGGACTACTTTGGAAGCATGTATTGCACAAGCAATTGCAAGGTGGGTAATTCCGGTGAATTTCTTATTAGGGCCAATCGGAACATACACTCCTAAAAGCAACAAAATCTTCAATCAATTTTAATTACAACTAAAAGCTCCAATGGACCTTCTGACCAATTTCCCATCATATCATAAATAAATTGAATTTTTTGTTCCTAAAAGCTCCTTTCGGTATTGTTAATATGCATATCTTTTTTCCTGTTTCTTTTTTGGAATTTGCTGCATACTGTGTGGAATTTTAATCCAAGACATCTACTCAACAAGTTATACCACTTTATTAATATGTAATAATGTGTTTAAGTCTTTTAAATTATATACATTGTTTCTCTAAAAATAGTTATGTATTGTATATTTATAATTCAAATGGGTGAGTATCAATATTTTTTCAAATATATACGCTTTTCGATAAAATATGCCTACTCGGGATGAACTTATCAATAATAGGCAATGGAGGTTGAAAGTTGGAATTGTACAAAAGATAAAACTTAACAGATCACAAATATTCACACATCTTATTCTTCACTGACACTCTCCAAGATAAGAAGGTAACAAACTATTTTTTAGTTATTCTTTCATCTATTGTTCTTAGATTTCTCCGTTGTATTTTGATAGATTTTCGATCTAACATTTATTTATTTTGTAAAATTTATTTAGTCTACGCTACTCTTTGTTATGTGTATTATTTTATGGAGTTTCAACAAATACAACACAAGGATCATAAGTTTATTTCACAAAATTTAACACAATTATTCCACGGAAAAAATTATACTCATTATTTTAGCTATATTCTTAATCCTTAATATAGTTTAAGAACATATAAGATTTTAGAGTTCTATCATTTCATATATCCGTACATATTATTTTTCATCAAAATATTACTCAAATCGTAAATAAATAGCTTTTGTTATTTGAAAAAATAATCGATTTAAAAATTGTATATTTTTGTCATTGAATTTTTAAAATTTAAAAGTAACTTCTCATATTTGAAGTAACCCACACCTTTGCTCACGTTCTACACAACTATTTATTTTCCTACCCATTTGCCCATGGAGTATATACAGAGATACAGATCAAACTAAATAAAAAGATATTAAAAACGAAAAAAATATGTCTGTTTTTTCAATATCTATCTATTTATAACTATTTTTTATAAACATGTGAACGAAAGTAAAAAAAATAAAAAAATAAAGAATCGTACACAATTGAAAAAAAAATTCAAAAATACATATGTAAAATATTTAAATTTGTATTACTTTTATAGTATTAAACATTTCATGTGAAAAGTTGAAATTTGATTATTATTATTTATGTAAAAGAAATAAATAGCTTTAATAAAAAGATGAGACTTATAGTAAATTAAAGGAATAGAAGATGATCGGTTCTTTTCATATTTCGGATTCTTAATTAATGATATTGTATTTGATTATATAAAAATTATCCTATTTTACATGATTGAACTAGAAAGGAGTGTGCTAAAGAGGTTACAATATATTTTGCAATAATTTGAATTATAGCTAAAACTAGAGTTATCATTTTCTTTAGTAGGTTAAATTATTTTCTTTTTAATTTAAAATGGCGTTCACAACTTTGTCTTCATTATGTATTGAAAAACCTTTTTCTCTATGTTTCTCTATGATAATTTAGTTATTCCAAAAATTTACAAAGTCATAATAATTTTTTAATATCACGAAAATATTTTAATGATAATCATTTAATTTTTTGTATTTTAAGAAAATTATAATTATAATTTTATGATTATTTATCAGTTTAATTAACTTTTGAAAAGAATTTGTATATATGGTATAGAAAGAGGATGACGGAGTATTATATATATATATATATATATATATAACTTCTTTATCCTATTAATTTAAAAATAATATACAGTATTAATTATTTTTATAGAATTAGTTTAAAAATTTTAAAATCCTAATATTATCTGTCATTGTTAAGTTATATGTATTACTAAAGAATAAAATCTACATGATATTTATAAAAAAGGTTAAACAAAAAAAAATAAAAATCCATAAAATAAAAAAAATAGGCTCATAATAAATCAAAGGAATAGAAGATGACCCGTTCTTTTCTTTTTAATTTATAAAATTATATTTGAGAAGTGAGAATGTTAAAATAATATTTGGTGTCTTTGAGAAACACATCTTTACTTTATTAGGATAAATTTTTGTAAGTATCAAGTGTTCATTATTTGAAATCAAAACATAGTATATGAGATGAACCTCATATTTTTTGCAAACTACTTTCTCGGAGAATCTCGAAAGGATTATGATATAAAGAGAATTTTGAATACAAGATAATAGAGAAAAGAAAATTTTCTTATATATGTAGTAATAAACTATAATTCAGAGCTGTTAAACATGAGATATTTTTTATTTAAATCATATCATTATATATATTATTATCTATTATTATCAGTATTACTTTAATGCAGACCCTTACAATTTACACATTAATCCAATACTGTGTGTTTTTTCATTTTTAAATAATTAGAAGAATCGAAAGAGTTGCATTAATCAATTATATATACACTAATAATTAATTAGAAGTAAAAAAATACATGAAGTAAACATTTTAACTTGGTCAAATTCTTCAAAACATCAATCATACATTGTGTTGATTTACTTCATCAATTTTGCTCACTTAATCAAATGTCTTGGCTAATTTAATTCAAATTGTTCAAGTTAGTTTCTTTTCTCAAATGATACTCTACTTATTTCGAGATATATAGATTATCTTCTTCACCTCTCTTCTTTTCTCTTCCATCTCTTTTCGTATTTGAGTATATTTCTAACAAAAATACATATATTTAAGCGTATCAGACTCCATAAAAATGCACGTCTCCTTCCTTTCCCGCCACCTCTCTTTTATTTCCTTCCCTTTCTTCCTTTGCACATTTTTTTCCAAATTGAATGTTGTGTTTGAGTTCATATCGTTTCACTCAAACCACTCTTCTTTACAATTTCTCCCTTAAACCTTCTTCTTCAATCTTTCTTCACTTCTCCAAGAAGAAGCAATTCCCTCTCAAACCCCTTTTCTTCTCTGTAAACCCTAATTCAAGAACCATGTCTGATTCTCCTCCTACTCCTCCTCCTCCTCGCTCTGCGTTTGCTGTCCTTATGGCAAATTCCAAGAAGAAAACAACCTCCTCACCCAAGAAACGTAAAACCCCAGATGTTGAAACTTCAAGTAAAAGCCCTGTTGTTAATCAAGATTCAGTTTTGATGCCAATTAAGGACACCCATTTGGTCAATGAGTCGAAAAGTGAGGAGGTGGTGGTGAAGAAACGGAATCAAGATTCAATTTTGAAGCCAATTGAGGACACCCATTTGGTTAATGAGTCGAAAAGTGAGGAGTGTGTGGTGAAGAAACGGAAAATGATTAGTCCAGATGAGAGCATTGTGGAAATAAAGAAAAAAGCTGCAAATTTTGATCCAAAAAAGGCTGTATATTGGGGGGATGGGCAGAGAGTGCCGTTCATGTTTGTAGTTAAGGCGTTTGATGCAATTTCGAAGGAGTCAGGGAGGATTGTTATTACTGAGATTGTGACTAATATGTTGAGGACTGTGATTGAGACGACGCCTGAGGATTTGTTGCCTGTTGTGTACCTTGCTGCTAACAAGATTGCAGCTGCACACGATGGGATGGAGCTTGGTATTGGTGATGCTTCCATTATCAAGGCACTTGCTGAAGCCTGTGGTGCTAAAGAAGCACATATCAAGAAGCAATACAAGGTAATACATTTGTTAATTGGGAATAATTACGTTGAAACATGACCAATTGCTGAATTGATAATGCTGTCTAGTGTAAGTTGTTTTGACTAATTCCTTATGGGTTCTAATGTGAAACACAAGCATGGCCTGAATATTTTGTCTGATTGAAAGACAGTGCATTGTGTGAAAGAGGCTCCCAAGAGGAGATTAAAAGTGAAACTTAACCTTTTCTTAATTGAGTGTAATTGCCTAAGCCATGTCTTTAGAAAATGCCTAGTGTCATATATGTCTAGCTATATGACATATGACAACTTTAGTGCAGTTCACAGAACTATGTCAGATTCTGTTAATGACTACAGAACACTTTATGTCACTGTTTCTGTTTTTATTTTTCCTCTTTTCTCTCTTTGTTGTCTTCGAATTTGTAGAAAACTAGTAGTTGGTGGTCTGCTAGACACAAGTGAAATTCAGCTTTCATGTTGTTTGGAGATTGAAGAAATTGAGAGACTTTTTTGGAGAGGGTGGGGGTGGGGATGGGGATGGGGATGGAGGCCACGAGGAGTTAGTGGGGATCAAATGCTGCATGGCTTTGGCATGTACTTGATTTAGGAGCCTAACATTGGACCATCACATTTAGAGCAGCATCTTGATAATCATGTGTTTGATCACATGCATAGTTGGCATGATTAATTATATACATAAGGGACTGACCAGAAATTTGTATGGTTATCCTGTAATATCTGCCATCCAGGAGATTCAACTTTTCTCCTGTTCAGTTTTGACTAGTCCAAATGTCTGATTTTCATTGTTAAACACACAGGAGCTTGGAGATTTGGGCCTTGTTGCAAAAGCAAGTCGTTCATCACAGCCTCTGATGCATAAACCAGAAGCACTGACTGTTGCCAAAGTTTTTGACACATTTCGAATCATTGCCAAGGTATTCCAGTTTCATTGTTCACTTTCTTTTAGATACTTCTTGAAGTGGGATTAAGATGTTAAGTGACATAGCTACCATACCACATATTTGAAGTTCCTATAGAAGCCTTCAATCAAAGTCAGTTCTGCGCATTGCGCACAGAACTGATTTTTGTCATGGAAGCTACAAAAAATGTTCTCCTATTTGTGGTGCAGATGATCCTCTTTTTAGTTGCTTATTTTTGTTTTATCCGATATAGTTTTCGATCTTGCAGTATGATTTCTAGTATTTGTACTATGATTATGTTGTCTTTTCTTATGTGGGAATTTCTTTTAGGAATCTGGAAAGGATAGTCAGGAAAAGAAAAAGAATTACATTAAATCACTGCTTGTTGCAGCCACTGATTGTGAACCCCAATATTTGATTCGTCTTCTCCAGGTTAGAGGAATTTTTTTTTCTTTTTCTTATGGAACTATTTAGCTGTTGCATTGCTCATTGAACCGTTGTTCAGTTGGTTTCTCTTTCTTGCAGACAAAGCTACGCATTGGTTTGGCTGAACAAACACTGTTAGTCGCAATCGCTCATGCTTTTGTGTACTCAGATAAGCATTCATCACCTCCTGCAGGTGTAGATTCTCCTTTGGAAGAGGTGCATTGTTCTCTAGTTGGAGGAGTTTTCTATTAGATTTTCCTTTCTGTGAACTTGCATGAACTGTGATATTACTATCAATTTAGGGATAAAAGTATCTTGTTTCCTTCTTAAATCTTTAACCCCAAAATTTGCGTTTGCATTTGCATTTGTTTGGTGTTAAAGAAAACACTTCTCTTTGTTTGGTGTTATCACCTCGACTTTCCCTTTGTTGTGTATTTTCATCCTCTGCAATGATTGGAACATTACTTACTGGTTAATATCAAAAGTTGAAAGGTGCCATTGCCCAGTGACTGCCACTAATGGCATGCATTCTGATTGCCTCAAGACAGTTTGTTGTCTCAGAGATCTGAATAGCCTAATTGCTTGTATGTAGAGGACTGTTCTGGTAGCCCCATGATTTCACTCTTTTGGTGGAATATAAGTGATTCGACAAAGGCACCATTAGAACAAAGTGCTTTGACAAGTTCTTAAGGCTGCATAAAAGTGTGGTGTATGATGAGAAGGGTAGAGGAGTGAGTCCATTTTCAGTGAATTTTGAACCGTGCGCCATCTAGCCCTCATAATTCTAATACTCCCTCCGTTTCACAAAGAATGACCTCCTTTCCTTTTTAGTCAGTTTCAAAAAAATGACCTCTTTCCTTTTTTGGTAACATTTTACTTTTTGCTTTCCACGTGGCATGTTTAAGACCACAAGATTAAGGGCAATTTTGTACATTTGACATAACTTTAATTTAGGACCACAAGATTCAAAAGTCTTCTTTATTTACTTAAACTCCGTGCCAAGTCAAACCAGGTCATTCTTTGTGAAACGGAGGGAGTATATTTT